>NC_056746.1:668295-689010 GCF_019279795.1 Protopterus annectens
GGGTTTGAGGTTCCTAAAAAATATTGGTCTCCACTCTCCCGGCCCCTTTTTTGGGGACCAAAAGAATTCCTTGAGTAGACGCCTTTGATCCTACTTTAGGTCTGCCGGCACTGTCTGGACCTGCCCTTTTTCTAGGAGTTTTGAAACCTCCTGTTCTGCCAAATCCCTTTGACCGGGTGAGATGTCTGGAAGGGATTGTAGAGGTATATCGGAAACCTTACTGGCGGGGATCTTTGTAAATCCTCGGATATAATCGGGACTGTACCCACTTCTCTGGGATAGGAGATTGCACAGGCTACTGGGTACAGTGAAATCCCCTTCCCCTCTACCTGCCTCCAGGGTGGGACAGTCGGGCAACACCTCAGGGATGTGCTGAAAGGGGCTTCCCAGGAAGAGAGACTCCCTCGCTGCCCTGGTTCTGAGGACCCCTGCCCTTAGGGCGGGCGCTTCATTATTGCCACCCCTCTGCCTTCTGGGGGGTAAACTGACCACGGTGTCCGTGTAGCTCCCTGGGGCTTTACGGAACCACATCTTCCCCCTTCTGAATCCCTTGGGGGTGCTGGTCTAGGAGTGGAAAACTGACCCAACGAAAAGAAAGAGTTCTTTACCGCCCCTGCTCACACCTGGTCAAGGTATCCTTCACTTGAGGTCCTAACGCTTCTAACCGCCGAACCGCCGCGGGGTATTACTTAGTGAAGGACGCCTTTAAAGGGGTCCGCAGGGTCAACACAGCCGCATCCAGGCTGGGCGTCCTAAGAGCAACTCCTGTGCTCTGGCGGCCCCAGCCGGGCCTCCATCGGCGTGCATGTAAGATATGAGCCGATGACAGAGGAGTTAGATATGGAAATCTCAGGATAGCAAGCTGTGAGGCAATCTTTCTTCCTGATCCCCAGGCAGCAGAAGGTTGATCTCTGGACTACTTCACCCAGTTCTTTGAGAATATCTCGGAAGCCTGGTGAAGTGACAAAGGTAATTCAATGCGAACGACATAGCAAAAGGTCGCTGAAGAAAACATCTCGCTTTTCTTTCCATACCTGTCCATGGTCCCCAGAATCCGCATTAGGAGGATGGACAGGTGACTGAAGGATCCGGCTTTCAGTTCCTTCTTGGTGGCCGCCGCCACCACCATAGTGAATCTCATTGCAGAGACACCCTTTGGAAAGGAACTGTTTTATCCCGACAGGGCTGTGAATGAATTTCTGATGGTCTCCTGGGACAGGTTCCATTAGAATCTGGAGTTGCCCACGCCTTTCTCGGAAAGCCACTCACCTGCATGAGTGGGTCGAAGGCGGAGAGACACCCAGGAGGTGGAGGGTCGGGATCCAAAGCTCCAGGTATACAGACCTCATCCTCGGAGGGGTCAGTCGGAAGGCCAATTCCCCTCTGTTTGAGGAGCCTCGGGCGCGATGTCTGAAAAGGAGACATCCTCAGAGGGGGACCGTGGGGAACCCTCAGACTCACATCTAAGCTCGGTATCAGATGTAGTAGACTCCAGGGAGTCTGTGTGTTTCCTTTCTAACATCGCCCCTTTCTTCCGAGGGGCCCTCTGCAGGCTCAGGAGAAACCTCGAAGAGGAGGAAAATTCCAGTGGGGGAAACCTGGGGCTGATGGATCCCCTGGGCCTGAGAGCAAGAGAGGCTGGCAAGAGGCATCTGCAGGCACTGATGAGTGGAGAGCTGCAGAGGATAGGACCGCTGACCAGGCTCAGAGGCTGCAGTGACACTCCCTCATCACCTCAAGAGGCTCCTCTCCTGAGACCTGCAACACACCCGGCCCGGGTTGGCCAAGAAACAGGAATGGTCGGCCCGCGGAGAGAGAAGGCCCCAGGCCGATGTCGGGCGCCAGCCACCAAAGCAAAGCCTCGCCTCTAGAGGGAGAGCGGGTCGGACAAGGTCCGATGCCACTAGCCCCTCCCGGAGCCGACAGTGAAAACCCGACGCACCCGGATCCCTCTCCAAGGAAGGTCTCAAGGAGGAGATCGGAGTCGAAGATTTCGACGGAGCCGAAGGATGTATCGCTCCGCATCAAACAGTCGCTGTCCCAAGAAAGCTCCGCCCGAACTCTGGTGTGGAGTCGGAGGAAGCTTCAAGAATCCCGGGGGCTATGCCGGAAGTCTGTGTTAGAGACGGGCTATGTGAGCATTTGCGGCCAGTGCCTGAGATCTTCAACAGCCTGCTTACCACCTCCAAATCGTGGTCAGACATGCCTGGAAGATCTCAAGATCGGCTCAATGGCTCCGGCCCGACAAAGTGCAGGAGATCCGGAGCCAAATGGATACTCATAATAGAGGGGACCGAGATCTCATACGGTCGGGGCTTGAAACCGCCGGAGCCGAAGTCCCTAGAACTCCAGATGGAGCAGAGGATTTCCTGCGGCCCGATGTTGGATACAGTGTCGCTCCAGCCGGAGCTTCGATAAGGCCACAGTAGTCAGGGTATCTGCGAGCTGGCCGGGCACCGAACCCACTACCTGAATAGAAGAAGCATCGACTCCAGCCGGGAGCGATATCGGGCCCGACGGGAGCCGAGCCACCGGAGGAGGCTTGGACACTGTAGCCTGAACAGCCGGTGGCTTAAGCAGGTTTTCCTGACCCTGACTTAGGAGGAGAACCTTCAGGTTTAAGTAAACCCTCGAGGATCAGTTTGTTCCTCCTTTCCTGCAGGACCCCTCTTCTGGCTAAAAGCATGACACAACGCGACAGGAGTCCCAGTGCAGGTGCAAAGGCCCCAGGCATTAAACACAGCCATAGAAGTGTGACCGTCTGTCAGAGACATTTTCTGACAGCACTGGTCACACTCTTGAAGCCTAAGACCTTGCTTTCTTTAGACATCCTAGAGGATAGAACACAAACAGTCCCAACAAACACACAAATTAATCCCTACACAAACACACAGGAAGGGATAACAGAAGGGACTAGGCCTGACTAAACTACTCTTAGACAAAAAACTTATAAAAGTTTATACACAAAGGTTGAAATAGGAATAGGAGGGCTGTAATAAATTACAGACTACCTAACACTAACAGGAAAAAATAAACCCCTAACTACACTTTTTCTTACTTGACTAAGAAAAACTTCTTAACCTCAGGCTGGCAAAAGGAGACCCTTTTTTCGCTTAAGCTGCGGCTTAAACGAGATCTGAGGTAGTTCCGCCTTGCATCATGGGATATAGGGTTGCCTCGAGGCTGGTAAAGCAGGAGTTCTCGGAAAGGCTAAAGCAAGTGCCGAAGGTCGGAGCTGAGGATCGGCTCCAAACCCATCCAGCAAGAATGAAGGCTAGATTGACAACTTAACATCTAACTTTTAATTAAATACGCTGCCCTGGGTGGAAAACCATCATTGTGAGAGAGTCCAATCAAGACAAAAAATAAGTGTAGAAGAATAAAAAATATTTCAATGCATTGGCTGCATGACAGCTTACTTAATATCTAGATGGAGACAAGACAGGTTAGAGGTTGGCAAGAGGCATGAAAAAATAAATTATTTTTAAATACATTACTGGAATGCCAGTCAAAACTCAAGTACAAGCAAAACCAGAAACACTCAACTCAAAACCACTTCTTGCACTGCAGTTCAAATTATAATTTATATTCAGCTTATGAAAGTGCCAAGTAACATGCTGAAAAGTAGAAATCTCTGTGATGCCCCACTTGTAAAATGTTTCTTATCCAAAAAAGACCTGCTGCTTGACAACTATCTACTTGTTTCATGGGAAAACATGTAAGTAAAAAATGAAAAGCAAACAAGAAAACAAGCTCAAAGATACATTGCTTAAAGGATTACTGTACAGGTTATGGACCACATGATTGGCATTCTGTTTAGCTTTACGGAGTAAAGTCTGTAGAGATGACTGGAAGTTCTCCAACAAGTGTAATGAGCTTTTAAAATAATGGAATCCTGTCCTTTAATACCCAAAGGCTTATACATTATCTAGTCAAGTATTCTCTGCATGGCAACAACAGAAAGGTTTTTCAATGTTGGCACCCTTAACAGTATGTTTATTAAAGCTATACTTGCATCCTTACGTATCTCAGACAAGCTTACATTATGGCCATTCAGTTAAAAGCATTGCTACTTAAACACAGAGCAACAGGCACTGAGTAATAAGCATAAATCAACAGTACAAAAATATGACAGAACCAGACCTTTCTGCAAAACCAAGGACAGATGAAAAGCCACTGTAGTAATTTGTGTCTACCTTGGATATATGCAGGGGGGTACTCAATGCACATTTACACTGCATAACTACTCCTCCTGCCCCTTTGCCTTGGACACATCCAGAGTCAGTACATGGTGGGGTGCAACAAGTATGTCACAATTTGAAATGTCTCTGGTTGACTGATGAATTCTGACACGCGTCATACCTCTCAACCTCAGAGCAAGAAATCTGACAAGCTGATATACAGAAGTGGGGACAAATGCCCACAAATAAGGAATTTTTAATATTGCTCTAATAAACTTAGAAAGATAATAGAATAGGTCTTGCATTAGTATGAATTTTCTGAAGGGTATAAAATCTGAAACTCAAATGTCTGTCATTATTTTCTAACTTCAGTCTTTAATTATTTGCCACTAATTTGCCAAAAACACAATTTTATGAAAAATGGACCAAAAAATGTGATGTAAAAAATATAAAATAGCAGCACAATACAGCTGGGAACCTGTCAAAGAAGGACACTTTAATATTAGTACTGCTAACTTGAGCAGCTGACAAAATAAAATAATCTATATGCATTTAAAATAAAAGTAATCTGATTTAATTGCTAGTTATTCTCTTAATTATAAACCCTCCTTATAAGTTTTCTTCCAAAACTTGCTATATTTTTCATGTAAGGGATCATTAGGGGAAGAGCAACATTTTGGAGCCAAAATCAGGACATGTGTTCAGGAGGTTTCCATATGCCTGAATTCTGGTATAAAGGCAAATTTTATTTGCATGTACCTTCTAACCTGTTAATAAAATAAATATGGACAAGGGCCAGATATAATTGTGTCATACAAATTATAAAAAGTACTAAAATTGCCTTTGTATAAACCTCGGGGACATAAATCTGACAAGGCCAAATTATATTGGGGGGATATAAGGCAAACAGTACTAAAAAATGCCTTCTGTTACAAACTGGGACAGCCGATAGAACAGGTCTTACTTTAGCATGCATTTTTCTGAAGGTTATGAAGTCTGAAACTAGGTGTGTCATTATTTAGTGACTTAATTCCTAAATGATTTGCCAGAAAACTACCAAAATGTGTCTTAAGAGGAAAACAAAATCAAAAATAAGAAGCAAAACATCTATTCATTCCTTTGAAAATCTGGACAGTTGGGAGGTAAGGGAGCCCAGGGGCTGGGGCTGTCTAAGTTTCTGTTTTCCACCCTCTCCCCCTCATCACAAAACCCTGGCTCTAATGGAGCCTCCCTGCAAGCCATTCCAATGATCCACATTATATTTGCGCCACTCCATTTTACCATAAACACGCAAATAGAAGTTAGTGTCCTTACTTATAACGCTCCATGTGGAAAGTGCTCCATCTATCGCGCCTTTGTTCTTTGACAGGGTAGTTCGGAGCCGATCCTCGGCTCCGTGTCGGCCGTCAGCTTGCAAGCTTCCTGGCATCAAGGCAAGAAGCTCGAGACAACCTAATACCCACAACTCTCTGCCAGCTTTGCTCAGATCTAGTTTGCAAGCAAAACCAGTAGCTGTGAGTAGAGCCACACCTCATGCCAAATAATGTACATATGCACAGAAACTAAGAGTCTATATATATATATACATATATACACATATATATGTACATGCTGCACTATATACACAACAACTGCAATGCAGAAGCAGAAATGCCCTTAGTGACCAGGCAAATTCAAACTACTGGAACGCTTCTTCCTAAGGGTGGAGGGTGGGAATGCGGGAATAAGTACAGATTAGGCGAACATCCTACATTACGTGGAACGTGCTATGGTAAGGGACATAACTTCTATATGTGGGCGTATAAAGTGTTCCTAATCCGCACGCTTGTTCTTGCTAGTTAGCGGGCGTGGGTAGCGGCCCCTAGCTCCTTGTTCCTGAGGAACTCTACACAGAAGGACGCTCTTGAGCACAGTGGAACCTGGAAGGTTGCCCTGTCCCTAGAAACCCTAGGTCTACCTTTATAAATGAGAAATGAATGTATGTGGTTTAGACCAAGTAGTTAAGCCGCACAAATAGCGCCTCTTAGTGGTAGGTTGCCGAAAGCTGCATGAGCCAGGATGTAGACACTGACCTTGTGGAATGTCCTTTTGGGTTTAGTGCAAAAAGAGTTTGATCTGAAGAATCATAAGATATAGATGATACAATCAGTTAACCACTTTAGAAAGAGTTCTTTTTAGTAAATCACGCTTACCCTTTTCTGTTATCAGCAAAGCAAGGCTGGGCAAAAAGTTGATCAGATTTCCTGTGATCTTTTGTTCTATCCAAGTAAACCCTTTTAGTTGTCACCGTGTGGACATCTAATTTGTGCAACATATACTCCATTTTATTGGAGTGATTCTTTAAGAAAGTGGGTAATTCAATGGACTGATTAATATTGTTAATAGAACAAACTTTGTAGGAAGGAAGGCGATGAATTAGGCGGAAAGGAGGAGAAACTCTGTCAGAGTGAAAGATCAAATAAGGGTGTTTAATGGAGAGAGCTTGAAGTTCAGGATACTCACTTGAAGCGAGGTAATGGCTACTCAAAAGTAGCAGAGCTCTCCATGGACAAAATTTCAATGGGCAAGAGGAGGTTGGTTCAAAGGGGGCAGCATCAACTTAGATAATAATAAGTTTAGACTCCAAGGTGACGTGAGGGAGATCTAATTGGTGGTCTAATATGAAAAGTCTCCCTTTAAAATGCTAAGGTTTTACAAAGTCTGTGGGCCATAACAGGAGCCCCAAGCATTCTTTCCACATTGGAAATTAGAAATGGCAGCCAACTGAACTCTAATGTGGCAGGAGAAGCACCCTGATGGAACAAGTCTGTTAAAACCTCTAATATTTTATTCAAAGGAGCTATAACAGGGGTCCACTTGGTTGTGTATTCTTCCCAGAAATTACAAAGCTTCCATTGCACATAGTATATGTTTTAGTATGGAAGCTTTAAGGAGAAGCCACTAATATATTCTGAACTGTCACAGCAAAGAAGATGATCAGACCTGGCTAAGTTAGAATTGGAGCAGCCAAAGCTGCCATGGGGATGGAGGATGACAAGAGCGAGGGGTAGGGGTGGGGAGCCCCTGACGAGTGAGTCAATAGATCTGGGCTCTGAGTCCAGGATCCAGGCCCCTCAATGCAGTGTGTCAAGTGAGGAAAAGGGAACCAAATTTGACGAGACCAGAATGGGGCAATGAGGATTATTGTCCTGTGTAGGTTGTTGGCTTCTGGAGAAACTTTTGAGAGTGGGAATCGTAGTGAAGGGAGGAAAAGCGCATGAACTGCTGGGGTGAGACCCGTGGCCAATCGTGAATCAGTGCGGGCCTCGCGCCCCTGGGGAATTTCCCCCCGAGGGGTAATAGGGCAAAGAGTAGCTCCAGCATTTACGTCGGCTCATTGGAGACGTTAAAACAGATCAAGAGGAAGGTTGGTCCATTCCCCACGTATCGCAAGCAAAAAATTTTCTTTCGCAACTAACTGTTTTAGTGGGACCACTGTATGGTAACAGTATTGTTTCAGCCCAGTCGGCTCACAGTGACGCTTGATGACCCCGGATGGCGTGCTTTGCTATTATGAAAGCTTAATTACCCGTAGACCTCGCTTCCATTGCCAGGATTCTCCCCATGGCCTCTCTGCATAGCTGATAGGACTTGGGTTCCCCTTGCTTGTTTATGTACCAGTGACTACCGACATGTTGTCCGCCTGAACTGCAATAGTTCCCAGGAGGAAGAAGGGGAGCAAAAGTGTTGCAACGCTTAGAAACACTGCCCTCAACTCTAGAACATAATGATGTGCAAATTGTACTTAAAATTGGTCCATTCTGCTTCTTGGACTGTCTGTTCCCTGAAAGATTGCCCCCACCCTATCAGGGAAGCCGCCCGTGGTCACCGTAGCTGTAGGCGCAGCACAAATGGTCTCCCTTTGAAAAGTGATGCAAGTCTGAAGCCACCAGTTTAGTGTGTGTTTTGTGCAAGTGTTCGCTAGTAAGAATCTCGTGGTGTTAGGAGGTAGTTGTTGAACCGGCTCATTGTGCAAACAGTAGCCATTAGAGTGGTGGACTCCTCATGTGCAGCCTTCCCAAGGGTATTGCAATAAGAGAAGCTGATATTTTAGAGTCCCAAAACCTTCAGTACTTGCCATGTTTTGCTGGGATTTCTGACAAGAGAAGAAGACGTGATGTGAGTCTGAAGTGAAAGTATCTTTTCTGGAAAGTGAAGTCTTTAGAATTAACTGATGTGGTATCTAATTCGCCGCCTCCTAGCGAAGTGATGGGTTTCTACGTGATGGCTGCAGTAGGCGATTTTCCGGGTGTTTACGGAAATTCCTTGATGAGTACACCAGTTGAAGAGTGTAATCTCTGGTCTGCATTCTAGTTGACGCCGCTGGGTGGTGGTGCAGAAAGTGAGCCAGTCGTCCAGACATGGAAACACCTGGAATCCTAGGCTGCCCTCAAGTGAGACGCTACCACTGCCATGGCGCATTTGGTGAAGTACTCTGGGGGCCGGGGCTGAGGTCAGACTCAAAAGGGCAGGGCTCAAACTGAAAGTGACTGGCCCCCAGCCGGAAGCTTAACCCCATGATCCCCATGTATGCCCTGGCCATTTTGATGATGATTAGTATGCATCCTTCAGATCTATTGAGTTAATATCCAGTCGCCCTTCCCAGAAGAATGGAAGGATCGGGACAAAGCGACCATTCGAACTTTTCCTTTCTTGATGGCGGCTACTGAGTCGCTTTAGGTCCAGAATGGGCCTCCAGTCCCCTGTTTCTTTGAACTAAAAGAACCTTGAGTAAGTCCTGAATCCCTGGTCCGCTGGGACTGGTTGATGCATTCCTTTTTCTAGCAGAAGCTTTGAAATTTCTATAGCTGTTGGCTCGCTAGATGGGGACGGGGAAGTGTATATCTGGGAGTCTTTTCTTTGGAAATGTGGGATAGGATAGAAATGGTATACTGTAACCTCTGGTAACCACGGTAGTTTTACCCACTCTTTGTCTGTAGTTATGTTTTGCCAGGCCTGAGGGCATAAAGTGGTAAGCTGGCTGGACCCCCACTGCCTCCAGGAGCAGGGACAGTCGGGCCTATTCCTCTCAGGAGTGCGTTTGGAGGTTTACCAGGAGTGTATCCCTTGCTCACCTTGATTCTGCGGATTCCTCTGCCGCCAGGCGGCGCCTTCCACCCCCGCCTCTTCCTCCTCTGCCTCTAGAAGGCATCACCCTGCAGTTGTGCCTGGGAAAGATCCCTGGGGTTTTTCGTTCAGCTATTTCTTCCCACCACGCTGTCTCTTTAAATGGGGTACGGGTCTGGTTGCAGGTGGAAAACGGACTGAGCAGCAGACAGAGTCTTTCCTCCTGTTCACACACCGGTAAAGTGGCCTCCTTTACTTTGGGGCCAAAAGAGTGGCAAGTGGCACCGCCAAATGGGGTTGCGCTAGTAAAGCGAAGATCATTTGAAGACTTCCTCGCTAAAATGAACATAAGTACATCCAGGATTGTTCATTACGGCGAGAGCACCGAAGGCTAGTTAAGCGTCTCACTCGGAACCTTGGCTACGTGAAGAGATCAGCCTCATGGACGAAGTTCACAGCCAGGATGGTAAGGGTAAAAATTGGGGCTGCTTCGTCACAGTTTCTTCTGAGACAGCAGCATCTGTAGTACCCTTGGAGGGCACCTCCAAACTCTTTGACTAGATCCCTCTGTAATCGTAAAGTGGGTCACAACTAGTTCAGGGACTCCATGGAAAAAGCCGCTGAATCAGAAAAATGCTCTTCCATACCTGTCCATCGGGTTCCCTAGAATCTTTTATTAGGGGTGATGGACAGATATAAGAAGATTCCGAACATCTCCTTTTTCTTTGCTGCCAAGCTGCCACCACCATAGCCATCCACAATGGAACCTCCTTTTGTCAAACAAGTCTTGGTCCTGGGGTAAGATATACTTATTGGGTTTCTAGGGACTGGTTCCACTGTAAATCAGGAGTTTTCCACGCCTTTCTCGAGCAATAAGTTCCCATTAATTCATCAAGGGGCTTGAGTGACCGTAGAGAGGAGGAAGGGCTTAGGCACCAAATGCCTTCAGCAGCAAGTACCTGACTCATCCTCAGAAAGGGAGGGACTGCCAATCACCTCTCTGCTTAAGAATCCTTCCAAGATGTCAGGAAAAGAGACATCTTCCGTGAGGGTGACTTCAAATCTCCTTCTGACTCATCCAAGTCATTATCAGGATGTTAAAGGATATCCTGGGAGAACGCGGCGTCTCTATATAAGTCTTCCCTGGCACACACACCTTCCTTAGGGACTTCTTCAGTGGGGAGCATCCGGGTTAGCCTCCGAGGAAGAGGTGTGGGGCACCTCTCCAGGGGTGGCTGAGACACCGGGTGTCGACGCTGGATGTACGGGTGGCAGAGGAGGACAACGGCCCTGCGGGCGGGAAGCGAGAGCGTTGTTCTACTACGTGGTGGCCAAGTCTGCAGACAACACCTTCCTCGCAGATGCCCCCAGATCGAAGCCTCGGTCCCAGGTCAAGAATCTCCCGTTCCTCAAGAAATGGGAAGAATCCCCGGTGACAGGCACCCTAAGGCATCGGATTTCCGCAGGACGGAGTCAATCGATCCGAAGGCCGAGGTCTCCGAGGGGGAAGAGTCGGAACCAAACGCCGGTTCACTCTCGCCCCGAACCAAGTGACAGATCGGCCGCCCGACTCCGGTACTCCTGGTACCGGTCCGACGAGTCGGTGAGAGGAACAGACTGGTAGAAAAGGACGTTCTGGACCCGAGGGCCTGGCCACAATCAGAAGATCAACTCTTCCGCTCCAAAGACTGGACAGGTCTCGAGAGAGGAATGGATGGAGACAATGGGAGGCTCTCAAGTTTCTCACACCAACTGTGGAAACCGGAATAAGTTTGATAGGGCCGTATCGCTCCAATAACTTCTGCACCACACGAAGGCATCCATTATAGACATCGGAGAGCTTCAAGAAGAACGGCCTCGAAGGAATCGAAGACGGCATTTGCGCCACCCTCAATAGAGTCATGGAGGGAGTTCCACCACCGGTTCCAAGACTCAGGCTGGTGGAGAACTGACACTCAGTTGTTTGTGCCAAAATGCAAAAATAAAAACTTTCTAAGTCTGTGGAACCGTAAGTGATCTAACTTTACTCGGAAGAGCCTGGAACCGATGACTTGGGCTCCACGCCTTCGCATTCCTTTTTCGAGGATTTGGATGCCTCGGTCTGAAGCATCCAGAGCCTCCTGAAAGGAAGGTTTACAATTTCTACCTGAATCCCCTGTCCATGAGTTTCCCTTGCGCTTATGAGCCTGTCATGACCCTCCCACCAGAAGAGTGGACAAATGAACAGTCCTCTTGTAAGTGGAGAAGGCCAAGGCAGTAGACACAGGAACTATGGTGGTCAGTAACTGACATTTTTGGCCACACTGGCAACGCTTAAAGCCTGATTTAATTCTTCTCAGACATCTTACAGGTAAAGAGAAAAGTCAAGTCCAGTAGAGAGTCAAATCCAATAGAAAAGTCGAATCCGATATAAAAAAGCTCAGTCCGGTTGTCAAACTTAAGTAAGGGTGGCTAGGCCCTCAAAACTCTCTAACCAGTTTAATTAAACTTAACGTAATCGGAGAATTTCTTTACCTACACACACGAGATATACTATGTCTACCAAAAGGTACTTTTTAGAAATGAATTTTCTTTCAAATATAACAAAAATAAAGTTATATCTTATCTTAAGTTGTTTCCCGAGCTAGATCCCCAGTGATGCTGTAACGTTAGCAGCGTGCAAACTAGATCTGGGGTAAAGGCAGAGGGGACAGGTTGTGGGTATTAGGTTGTCTCGAGCTTCTTCTTGATGCAGAGCTTGCAAGCGGCCGACACGGAGCAGAGGATCGGCTCCGAACCCATGTGTAAGAACAAACGGCGAGATTGAACACTATCACATTGTGCATACTGATTTACTTCTATGATGATTTGAACTTCATTTGAAAGTTTTATTTTTGCATTTTACAGCACAAACACTAAGACATAACAAACTTGGCATTAAACCTTCTCTGCCCTTGAAACTCACATTCACTGAAACAACATTAAAATCCACATTCAAAGAAAATACATTTTACTCGTGGCAGATAAAAATTAATTCTGGGCTGTTTTCAAATCATAGCCCCTTTGCATATGAAACATACATGTGTTCTTTGATACAATCTTCCTTCCTATTGCTTTGAACATTTTTCCAGTAAACAATGAAACAAAACTGTCCAATTCAGAACATTTCCATCATAAAAGTCTACTCAAACTACTACAGTCCACTATTATCAGTAACATGCACACTTCTACAGTCCACCATTATCAGTAAATATGCACAATCTCTGAAGTTGTAAAACACAGTCATCTAAATAATTCCACGCTAAATAAATCTGTATGAAGAGGTTGGTGCTAGCAATCACCTTTATATTTCATGGTTTCACTCCAACAATAAAGGTCTGATGCCCCTGTGGAATAAATTGCCTAAATTACATTAAAATAAGCTAGTAATATTGCAATAGGAAATGGATGGCAAACTGATAACAGGCTCATAATTAGTATCTTAACTTTCAGCATTCACCCCTTATGGGAGTAGAACCAACAACCTTCTGCATCAAAAGCAAGCACACAGCCTGTTGTGCTATTAGCACTAAACTTCTCTTCCCCTGCAGCTCTCAGCTCCTTGTAAAATCTGCTCAATACTCCAACTGCATCTCAACTTCGCAGCACAAGAAGTCTGGAAAAAGCCAAATTTATTGGGGTGGGTCAAAAGGGCAAAAACCAGGGACACATTAAACATTGCTTGTATGATCTTGAAAGCTGCTAGAATAAAATGCTGTGTTAGCACACGGTACCACCATACATTTTACTGCCAAAGTCCTGTGCAAAAAAAGAGTCAGAACATACCACTATGCCACAAAATCACCTGTTTTGTGAAAGAAAAATGCTGTGTTACCACCTACATTTTACAGACAAGGTCCCTGTGCAAAACAGTAAAGAGCAACATACCACTCACGTTTCAAAATCAGCTGTTTTGTGAACGAGAGAGGAAGACTGAAACTTAAATGGCTATCATTTAATTAATTCAGTTCTCACCATAGCTGTCAACCTCTTTAGCACAAAACACCTGGACAAACCCAGTAATGAGGGAATACAACCCTCAAACATATTCAGTGAATTCAGTTCTGCCATAGCTGTCAACCTTAGCACAAAAAAAACTGGACAAAGCCACTAACAGGTATTACAGTCCCAAAAATAAGGAAAAGTTTCCAAATAGTAATCTTATAAACTTAAAAAAAAATTACTATAATAAAAGGTTGTGTTACTATATTTATTGGCTGCTAGAATAAAAAGTTGTTTTACTATGTATTTTCTGAAGACTATTAAGTCTGAAATTCAAATGCCTGTCAATTTTACTTCTGATGGAACAAAAACAATTTTCAGCAGAGGCCCAGGGAGAAATACTGTAGACACGTCTTTGTAAAATGGCATGATACCACAGCAAATCCACACAAACACAGAGATAAGATGGAGACTCTACAAAGAAGGCACCACAGCCAAGAATCAAACCACAAATCCTGTAGCTATGAGGCAACAATACTGCCACTGCACCATCAAATATGTAAGAAATTAAACATTCAGAAACCTGAAGTCTGAAATTCAAACGCCTGTCAATTTTATTTAACGTTTGTTAATCAGGACAGTCTGACTTTGAACAAAAAACTATTTTCAGCAGAGGCCAAGGAAGAAATAATGCAGACATGTCTTTGTAACATGGGAGGACACAAAAGCAAACACACCCAAACACAGGGAGAAGATACAGACCCCACAAAGAAGGAACCCCAGCCAAGAATCAAACCTGAGAACCTGCAGCTGTGAGGCAACAATGCTACTACTACACCATCAAATATCAAGCATTGCAACATTTACAAACCACAGATATGAGGAAAGTACAGTTTTGTACCTACCATAAATGTAGATGTCCGATAGGTATGCATCTGCAGTCATAACAAATGGGTTGTCCTGCCTCAGGCAGCCCTTCGGGTCGGCCGGATTCCAAAGTCTGGGTCCGGCCTCGCTGATGTCGCACTTCACAGCTGCTAGTATAAAGGCATCAGCCAGCCATTTTCCTCAGTGTTTCTTGCCCCAGATGCCAGGTGCCCTCTAGGAAGGCAATTGATAAATGCAGATAATTCCAAACAGTAGAAAAGCAAAATATATATACATATATACATACAAACAAATACACCATAAATAGATTCCCCAGCTAGCTAAAAGAGGGGTAAGTACCCTAGGAATACCACAGAGGGGAAGGAGGGTGGTAATTGACTGCAGATGCATACCTATCGGACATCTACATTTATGGTAGGTACAAAACTGTACTATGTCCTTCCAAGGATGCATCTGCAGTCATAACAAATGGGTAGAATACCATAGCCAAACTGGGGAGGAGGCACTAAGACAATGATGGTAAAGTTAAGATCCCTGTAAAAACAACAGCAGTTGCAAAACCTAAGCTCGATCTGAGTATAAAGGAAGATTATAATGCTTGGCAAATGTATGCACGGAGCTCCAAGTAGCAGCTTCTAAAATGTCTTTGGTAGCCACCGTCGAGGAAAGCTGTAGTGGTGGCTGTAGCTCTTGTGAGTGAGAGGCCTGATATTTTCAGGAGTTGTCTTTCCATGAAATAAGTAGCAGAATCGAATGCAATTTCCTATCCATTTTGCGATTGACTGTTTTGAAATTGCTTTTCCTTGCACCCTGTTGCTTTTTCTATGCTACCAGAAGTTGGTCAGTTTTTCTGCTGGCCTTGGTTCTGTCCAGATAGTAGCGCAGTTGTCCGTGTACATCCAAGGTGTGTAGTAGTTTTTCCCCCCTGTTCTGTGGGTTGGGGAAGAATGTAGGTAAATATATGGCTTGGTTCAAGGATACCCTGGATACCACCTTTGGCATGGGGTAAAAGTAGGATTGGTTCTCAGAGACACTCTATCCTGATGGAAGACAAGGAAAGGCTGCACTGCCACTAATGCTTGTAACTCACTAAGATACCCTTCTTGAAGTGATTGCTGTATAAGTGGAAGGCAGTTTTCCAAGATAAGAACTGTAAGTCTGCTGTTGCTGCTGGTTCAAAAGGGGGAAGTGTTAATTTTTCTAGCACAAAATTGAGATCCCATGCAGGCAAAGGTGGTTTCCTTTGAGGCTTTACATTTTTGATCCCTCCTCAAAAAATTGTCTGAGGAGAGGATGAGAGAGAAGACAGGTGGATCCATGTTGTACTCTGGCTGAAATTGCTGATGCATGTATCTTAATGGAAGAATAGGACAGGCCATTGTGGCAAATTCCTGCCAAGTGGCTCCAGGATGTGTGCTAGGTTTGCTAGTGTGACATTCTCCTTTTCTGCACTCCAAATGAGGAATCTTTCCATTTGGCTGAATATGTTTTTCTTTGTGGAGGGTCTGCGAGCCCAGGATAATGTCCTTAACCCTCTGAGATAAATCAAGTTGGTTTTGTTCTATGCAATTTTCCAAGCAGTTATCTGCAGTGTTTTTAAGTTTGGATGCAGGGTCTTGTAGTTGTTCTGCTAGAAGTAAAGGACATAGAGGTAGATGCCATGAATGCGTCCGAGACATGCTTCTCAGTAGCGGGTACCAATGTTGCCTTGGCCAGTCTGGAGCTATCAGAATTACCTTTGGCTGTTCCTCTGATCTTCAGTAGAACTTTGTACATCAAAGGAAGAGGTGGGAAGGCATATACTGTCAGGTCCTTCCAGCTGAAAGAAAGGGAGTCCAAATCCTCCAGTGCGCGGGTGGTATACTCTTGAGCAGAATTTCTTCAGTTGGTGGTTGTGTGGGAGGCAAACAGGTCTATCTCTGGTATTCCCCATTTCTTTTGTTATGGTTTTGAAAATATCTGGATGCAGCATCCGTTAAAATTCGTGAGCATCCGTGGTAGTCCTAGTTTAAGCTGTCTGCTAGTGAATTCCTCTTTTCCTGGTACAAATTTGGCCTTGCAGTTGGATGTTGAGATTCAGGGCCAAGTTCCACAGGTCCATTGTCAGTCCCCGCATAGAGGCAGTATGAATATGTGTGCCTCCCCTGTTTGCTGATGTACCACATATGACTGTGGTATTGTCCGTCTCCTCATCAGCAGGTGTCCTTGCTGGATGAATGCGGTCTGAATGCCTCCGACAGCATGTTTTACTGCCAGCATCTCCTTTAGGTTTATGTGTAGATTCAGCTGGTCTTGTGACCATAGGCCTTGGATACAATTTTGTCTTCCATGTGTGCCCCCCAGCCTAGGTCTGAGGCGCCCATAGTGATAGTCTGCCTTGGATGGTTTGGTGGAAAGGCAATCCACTGTTTGTCTGACAGGCCTGAGCCCACCACAGGAATTATTTTTCTGCCAGACATGGAATGATTGGTATCTGGGCTTCTAGATCGCCTGTGCTGAGACCATACATTCCTTGGGTACCATTGTAACTCTCTCTCATATGCAGCCTGGCATGTGGGATCATCAATATTATGCAGGATGCCATGTAACCCAGGGCCTGCAGGACTTTCCTGCAGTAAGCTGAGCCTGTCTTGTTAATGCCATGAAATAGACTGAGTAGCTGCTTTTGTTTTTCCTCTGAGAAAAGCCATCTGAGTTATTGTGTCCAGTTCTGCACCCAAAATGTTATCCTTTGAGATGGCACTAGTCTTGACTTTTGTATGCTGACGTGTATCCCAAGGCTTGGCAGCAGTTCGGTAAGCGACATTGGCCAAATCCTTTATTAATTTTGTCTTGTTGTCCGCTTGTATTAGGTAGTCATTCAGGTATGGGTAGATTTGAATTCCCTGAAGCCTGCAGTAATGAGCAATTACTGATGGGCAGGTATTTAAGTGAATACTCTGGGAGCAGTAGATAAGCCAAGCGCAATGCTGAGAATTGATAATGCTCTGATCCTGCAAGAAATCTGAGGTGTCTTCTGCAAATCTGGTGGTATAGGGGACGCGGCAGGTATGCCTCCCTGAGATCAAGAGTCACTCAGCCAAGACTCCTGTCTAAATACGGGAAGAAGTTGCTGTAGGGTCAGCATTTTGAATTTGGAACAATGAGGTGCGATGGTTCAGTGCGGACAAATCGAGAATAGGCCTCCATTGATTTCTTTCTTTCAGGTACAAGGAATAGTCTGGAGTAAAATCCTTGGCCTTGTTCCATAGATGGTACTCTTTGTCAGGGTTCAGAGGGAAGAAATTAGTACCAGTGCTACCAAGATGCGAAATGACAATGATGCTAATCACTTTTTACTTTGACGGACTTCTTCCAGAAACAACATGTACGAATCACTTTTTTATACTTTTTACAGTGAAATATATATCATGATTAACAGTTAAAATATTTATAAATATTATAAATATTTATAATAATATGATGTTAAATGTGCTTGCAGAATTCCATATATTATTGCCTGTGTAAAGAAAATCATTTTACTGATTGTCATTTAATCCAGTATGTCAGCCCCAGGTATTTCAATTCTAATATGCCTCTTTAGCACTGGTGTGTTATTTCAGAATCCCTCATCAAAATCTGACCGTTGTTCACTTTAGTCAGTTATCACAGAATTCAAATTTCTTGAATTCTTTTTGCAAGTGGTGGAATGCCCCAACAAAGCCGCTTGGACCTTGTCTCTCTTGGCGGCCAGATTGTGCCTACAAATCACGCCTTTCTCAAATTTCTCTGTTTTTCCAATATAATATCTCCTCTGCATGTCACACAAGTTAAGCGCCGTGAACAATCAATTCACTGTTACAATTAAAATAGTGTCGTACATTCAAAATGTCGTCTTTTATATTTTCCTAACGTGATGAATGAAGTGTTGCTAATGTACCTACACTGTCTACAATTATTGCTGCAACTATAAGTTCCTTTTTATTGTGCCTGCAATAAGACCTTCCTTCAGTGATGTTCCCTTTGATATTCTAACATATTTTGATGTTAGTGAGTCTTTTAAATGCAAAAGAAATGGGGCACGGAATCTATTATTTTTACCAAGTCTTTGTTACCTAGTATTATTTTCCAATTTTCAACTATTGTAGTCTTGATTTCCCACATTTCATCAACAATAGGAATTGGGAAAACTAATCCTATATTCATTCACACTTCCTTTTGCCTTGTTCTTCTAATAACTCTCCAGCTTCCACCATAATGCGTCGGTAGACTGTAATATGTATTGCTAGCCACACCTTTTCTAAGTGAAAAGACTTCTTTCTCGATTTGCTTTATCCACTTTCTGTCATAACCTTTTTTGAAATAATTTACTCAAGATTTTTCCTTCTCCTAAAAATGTTTCCTCATTGGATGTTAATCTGCTAAGCCTTATGTACTGTCCTTTGATGACACCTTTCTTCATATGGGGTGGATGTAAATCCACCTGTGTAAGCACTGATTTGCTAAACATGCTTTTTCTATATATTTTGCTTCTAGAATGTCTTAGATTCACTGTCAATAAGTTATATTAATATCCAAAAATTTCCAGTAGTCTCACCAAAATTACCAATTTTGAATTGTGTAAGAAAAGAAGTTGTGTTGTTCAAATCACTTACAAATTCTATAAATCGCAGTTCACTTCCTGATTCATAAAAAAATCAAATAGTGCCAATGAACTGTAGTAAATCTTCTTCACTTTCTCAAAACTTGCGTGTTTCTAAGTACTTTTTGTTCCTAGTTTGCTACATTACAATATTCTCGCGAAATGCTGGAGCCTACCCTAGCAACTCCATAGCTACTCTCAGAATTTGTTGGTATGTTTGGTTATTGAAAGTGAAAAACATTATTTTCTAATATTAAATCCATCAGACTGCAGCAGGCAGGTGTTGATTTTTTAGTACTTGTTAAATTGGTGTTTTTATTAAAATATTCCCTCATGTATTCTATTCCTGTCTGTTGGTCTATGGATGTGTACTTTGACTTTTACGCCTCTATAAAAGTACTAAAAATATGGATGTTCCATCCATTCTATAATTTCTTAGAATTTCCAATAGATGCCAGGGAATCCTCAAGTAATATTTTGACTTTTGTACTATTGGGTTCAATGCTTTTATCCAACCAAACTGAAATGTTTTCAGTTTTTGCCATCTCTTTGCTGCCATTATTGGTCTGAATGGTATATTACTTGTTTTTCTTGAATTTTGGAATACCAAAACAATTTAGGCATTTTGGGTTCTTCTACTAACATATAATATTCATAACTATTTATGCCTACCTCACCCTGACTGAACATGTCGAATAAGAAACTGTTGATGGCTTTGTATTTTAACCTAACAGTTTCTAAATTAGTGATCTTATATGTGTTTTCATCTGCCAGGGACATATATAAGTTCCTTATATAGTCTCCAACTATAAGCTGGAGAGTTATTCGAAGAACAAGGCAAAAGGGAAGTGACGAATGAATATAGGATTAGTTTTCCAATTCCTATTGTTGATGAAATGTGGGAAATCAAGACTACAATAGTTGAAAATTGGAAAATAATACTAGGTAACAAAGACTTGGTAAAAATAATAGGTCCACGTCCCATGTTTACGTTTAAAAAGACCACTAACATCAAAAATATGTTAGAATATCAAGGAACATCCACAAGGAAGTTGTCTAGAGCATGCACAATAAAAAAGGAACCTATATAGTTGCAAATACCGTATACAATTGTAGACAGTGTAGGTACATTAGCAACACTTCATTCATCATCGCTAGGAAAAATATATAAAGAGACATTTTGGGCGTAAAACACTATTACAATTGTAACAGTGAATTGATTGTTTTCACGTGAGCAAATTGTGTGACATGCAGAGAATATTATATTGGAAAAACAAAGAGAAATTTGAAAAGACGTGATTATGAGCACACACAATCCTGGCTATAAAGAAAAAAAAAAGACAAGTCAAACGCTTTGTTTAGACATTCCACTACTCTTTGCAAAGAATTCAAGAAATTTGAATTCTTTTGTGCTTGACAAAGTGGACAACGCTAGTTTTAGTGGGGATTTAAATAAATACTAATTAGAGTGCAAAGAGGCATATTGGAGTAATTATACCTGGGAGCTGACATACCCCCAGGATTAAATATGACACAATCAATTTAAAATGTTTTCTAACACACAGGTAATAATATGGAATTGTATAATGGTTTTTATTTAACATCATATTATAATGCTTTATATGATATTTATAATATATACGAAAAGTATTTTAACTGTTAATCATGATGTAATTTCCTGTAAAAGAGAGTGGTAAAGGAAGCTTATCTATTTTACATGTTGTTTCTGGAGGAAGGTCACATTAAATTAAAGTGATTGTTGAAAGCGCTAAAGCCGCCATAAACATTGTCGCTGCATCTCTTTGGTTAGCACTGGTACTTTCTAGTTTTCAAGTTTTGTATCATTTTGTGTGGGAATTTTGGTTTTTTTATTGCCCCCCTTTCAATTTTTTTCCCCTTAGGGGGGGAAACCCTTTTTTTTTAAATTATTTTTTTTTTTTAGGAAAAAAACCCCTCTTT
>NC_056746.1:689510-710420 GCF_019279795.1 Protopterus annectens
AGAAAAAAAACCAACTTTTTTTGGGGAAAAAAAAAAAAAGAATGCAAAAAAAAACGGGGAAATTTTTAAAAAATTAAACAAAAAATTTTGTACATTAATGTCATAAAATTATAATGGTTATAGACTACCCCCAGGATTCACGAAGCCTCCGTGTAAGAGTTATAACTCTTACACGGAGGTTAAAAAGTGATGTCAGCTTTTTATTTCATGAGAGCATGCTGAATGAGACGTAAGTGTAACACGGTCCATGTAAGACGGTAGGGGGGGTGTCCGTAGGCTGAGCCCTGCAAGCGGACACGCCCCAAAAGGGTAAAAGTGCCCAAAGTAAACCCCACAACAGAGGCCATGGAAATGTGAATAAACACAAAACATGCCCCACAGACTATGAACATAAAATATATAAATGAACATGTTATATATTTTTTAAATCGTAAAGATGTTTAACCGTGAGTCCGTTTTGGGGTGCCGTAGCCCCACAGTTAGCAGTCAGGGGGAAAGCATATAAGAACTAAATATGCAAAATAAGCCAGGAAGCAATAGCGTAGCGTAGAGATGTTGGCTGAAGAGCAGGCATTCATGGTTCGAGCCCCACAACCCCAAATTTTTTTTTTTTCAAAATAAGCAGGAAACAAGTCCCTGACAAATATGTACACATAAAAAATATATGTAAAATGTAATGAAATAGCCCATTTATATTGAAGAAATGTGAGGTAAAAAAAAGAATAAAAAATGTCAGATGTGCCCATAGCTGAGCTACAGTTTAACAGGGTGAGTGCATCTGCCCGTAGATGAGCAGTGGTTTAACTGGTGCAAAATGAGTGCCCGTAGCTGAGCAGTGGTTTAACGCTAAATCTATGTCCCCCTAACTGAGCTGAGCATAATATGCGTGCCGATAGCCAAATGAGGCTTAAACCAGCGTACCCGTTTGCGCTGCCCGGCCAAGCAAAAATGGGCAACGTTGAGCAAGCCGTATCAAAACTGCCTTTACACAGACACACCCCAGCATGTCTAGACAGTCATGAAAATAAAAAGCGTGGCCAGGTTCGAACCCAGGATACTATACACCATAGTCAAGGTACAGAACCACTAAGCCATGACAGCAGTCCTGAAATGCAATAATAGCTAATATATAGGAATGAATACAAACTAGAGCATGACAATGCAGGTTTACTGAAGTTGATACAATTCCAAAATGGCCAATCACAGATATGGGGAAAACGGACTATATAAGCCCCATAGGGGGAATACACAGCATAAACGATTGTAGAACTGACCTGCAGGCAGAATGCAGGAGTAGGGAGGGTAGTTGCTTTGAGCACAGAGGTGGGGTGTTGAGGAGTCCAGGTACATGGTCTGGCTC
The DNA here is from genome assembly GCF_019279795.1 of Protopterus annectens. Lineage (NCBI taxonomy): Eukaryota > Metazoa > Chordata > Ceratodontiformes > Protopteridae > Protopterus > Protopterus annectens. The sequence goes on from NC_056746.1 coordinate 690,871, forward strand.
CTAGTCCAAATCATGAGGCCCAACTCATGCGGGGCCAGGTCCTCTGGGGGGCATACAGGGCTGAGGCGTGGGACCGGTTGGCTCATGATCTCACCAGTGCCACAGGGATTCCAAGGACTGGTGAGCAGGTCCATCACCACCATGCGGACCTGAAGAGGGAAGCAGGACCAACTGAACCTTTGGATCCAGGAGGCCCGGCAAACCCCCCCCACTACTAGTAAGTAAAATTTAATTATGTATGTAAGAAATTAAACTATCTGATATTATGGAGATGTGTATTCCAATATTACTTCATTTATATTACAGCTGCAGGTGTCCATTCTGCGAACCCGAGCCTATGGCGATAGGCTGGTGGGGTTGCCACCAGGCAGGTCAGTAATCCACTACCAGTAACTGTAAAGAAATATAAAAGTATGACAGTCAGCAAAAAGTGCAGTGTAGTCAGTAAGGAATAAAATCTGCAAGTAACAGTGTGAAAGTGTATGCAAGTATTGCTTGATTACAAAAATGTGTCAGCCTGTAAGTTTAACCAAACATGAAACAAAAAATTTCTGAAATAAAAAAGCCCTGCCTGTAAGAAAATAGTACACAACCTGCAGCAGGCTGAAAAGTAAAGCTGCAGAAGATGATGAAATGACGAGTGAAATATATCCCTGTGGGAAAAACTGAAACATGACAGAAGTGAGACTGCTGGAAAGGATTGTAATAACTACAGGTAAAACATGTCAATAAAGCCTAGAAGTACCATCCTGAATAGTAAAATGAAAGCAAGTGAGAGAGTGTGAGAAAGTGTCATGAATCCAGCAATACAGTAGTAATAACCCTGAATAGAGTATACTGCAGTCAAAACAGAATGAAATGCATGTGAGATTCAAAACCAAACAGCAAAATCTGTTCAAAGTGTTGCTGCATCTGGAATGTGTATCCCAAAATCTGGATATGTTGCTCTCAGTCTGCAATATGCAGATAGGATGATTGTCTGATATACCAAACATCCACACTTGTCTACAGCTATATAAAGCAAATGTAGCAGGATGATGTAGCTGAACAAAGCTAGATATGAATGTGTATGAAGAACCATAAAATGTATATTGATGTTGCAGTAACAGTCCTATCACCGTTGAAATAGTTATCATATAGGAAACTGTAGTTAGAACAGTAGTGTGTATATAACTGTAGCTATTAGAAATGTACAGCATATGTATTGTTATTGAAGGTGTTAATATTATTTCTTCACCCCCCTATAACCACATATAACCCATTCCACGTGAAAATGGTATGTGCAATCACAATTAACACCCCTGGACATTTGTCCTGTTGGGTCATATATATTTGCATGTCTGTTGATGCATCTGCCCTGTTCATACACCCAAAACCTGATGGCCTGTTGCCATAAATTTAACCCTGCATGTTGTTGGACTGTGTATTCTGTTCAAATTATGCATGTGTTATGCATGCTGTTCAATGGTGTGAATATCTGGGTGTTTGGTTAATGAGAATACTAATGCATGCTGTTACAACTAATTGTGAATGGTATTATATGTCACTAACCCAAACTGTCATGACATAATGCAGCGGACCCACCTCTCCCACCTCAGCTGGCGATTGCACCTGGCACTAGTGCCGAGTCCGGACCCTCCTTCGGTGGCCCTGTGCCACCTGCGGGTGGAAGTGCTGCAGGGGATGGGGCTCACCCCCCCTCTGCAAGTGTGGCCGGAAGAGAACCACCACTCACCCTCCGGGCGTCCGGACTGTGGTGCGTGGGAGTTTGGGACTCTGTTCTGAGCCCCTCCCAGCTGAGGCACGGGTGGTGCAACTAACGGGCATGCCTGTTGCCCGCCTACACAGCCCCAGCACACCCCCGCCCTGGGCAGGGAAGGAACAGGGGCAACTGCCTAGGGGGGGGGATATCAGTCCCACTGTTGCCATCTGTGGGCTCATGGGCTGTGGATATCCAAACCTCCGTCCGCGTCAATTGTGTAACCCCCACATGTGTCATACACACGCCCCTGTATCTCTTGTTTGTCTTGTCTTTTTAAACCCCCAACCTACCTCCCCAGCTGTAAACTTCCTTCACCTGACATTCCACTCTCACCTAAAAAAAAAAAAAAGGGCACCCTGTACCCACAAAAAATTCCCCATACATAGCTGCCCATTCCGCACATGTCTCTGGACATGGAACCTATCAATTACAATTGGCTGTACAACAAGTATTATTGTTGTCCTGACACCTCTCTCAGGGGTGGAAGGTTTCAAATGTCACACCAAATTTACATATGCACAGCTGTTGCTGATGAAGAAATAGGCAGCTATGGGCCTTACCTACATCCCTCCTGCACATCCCAAGCTTGTTTCCCTACTGTCTTACCCTCTTTGTGACCCCTTTTTCACCACTTTCCTGTCTCCCCATTTTCTTTTTTTTCAAAGAAAATAGCGGGGGTCGAGTAAGCACTTTAAGCAGTTGTAAGGTGTGCGCTTTTGGCGGAGCTAACCGCCAGTGCGCAGGGGAGCTCCCGCAAACCAGCGCTAAACAACTGCTTAAAAGTGCCTTAGTCACTTTGATTGACAGGTCCTGTTTAGTTCAAAAGCAAAATAAAATCCCCCTGTAGTCCCAAACCCAGGACCTTGGAAACAGTAGTCTGCATGACTTACCGCTAAGCCATGACTCTTATACAAGAACATTGTGCTAAAATAAATATATCATGTAATAGTAGGGAATTGGGGAAATAGATTTTTGGAATTTAAAAATTTTCAAAACTATGGGATTTCCCCCTGTAGTTTAGTAGGAAAATATAATTTACTCACAGCAGGATAAGGACTGCCCATATGTCACAAACTCTTACAGCAACACATCTGTACCAACTAATAAAATATGTGGAGCAAAGGACCAAAACCACGGCCACATTACAAATAATGTTACAACAAACACAGACAGTTCAAAAGTAACAGGGTCTGCACGGGGGTGTTTGGAAGGGTATGCAGTCTGAAACTTGAATGTTTGTCACCATATTCTGACTTGAGCCCAGAGTGACTTGCCAGAAAAAGGGGTGCATGAGATATTGACCAAAATATGAGGCAGAAATGTGGACAACCTGCAAATATCTGTACACATGACGGGGCTGACACCACCATATTTGAATAGTTAAGAGCCTAGACATAGCAACAGTGAATGACTTACAGGGATGCCCCACAGACCCCATGTGAAATGTACAAACAGTAGGCAGAAAGGTGTAACACATGCAATGGTAACTATGGAGTCCTGAAAGTATTCACCACTTGCATGGCAGAAAAAATGTAGTAATACATATGCTCATGCTAACCCACAGTCACAACTTTTCTCTTTGTCCTGCCTTTGCCTTTTTCACCACTTTCTGTCTATTTTCTTTTCTTTCAAAGCACTGTCGCACTCTTGTGATTTAAGCTTCTGTTGTGTTCCGTATGCGGTGTGCAGTCCCTGCGTGAGCCGGCAAAGCTGTGTAAACTGCTTAGTGTGCTTGTCACTTGTGAACATGTAGTCTGCTCAAGCATTTGCCTGCCTGTCACCATATGTACACTAGTGTGTATGAATATAGTGTAGCCATGGCATCATTGTTTTCCAGTAGTCAGTGGTGTGTGCCCTAGTTGGTTTCTGGTGTATGTAGTTGTGTCACCACACACTGTTCCCCACCCTGGTACTGTGTGTGTCAAGCACATCTGTATAGATGGGCCTGTTTTGAAGTATATGTCTGCTGTGAATGATAGATATGTATATGTACACAGTAGATGTCTGTATATATATATATATGTATATATAGTATATTGATATAGTGTAGATACATATGAGTAAAGAAATGTGAATCTACAAACTGTGTGTGAGATGTGTACAGACCTTACAAACTGGGACACCAGTGTCCAAGCATACCATCATGGTCCCCACCATACCACAATGTGATGCTGCCCACACTGCATGTGTCAGTGAGAACAGTATCAGTGTGCAATATGGCATATCACATTAACCTGCATTGTGTGATGTAATTGTGCAGCTATGGACATGTAAGTGGTGTCTCCACACACATAATATGCCATGTATACCTCACATGACAGTACAGATATGGAGAAGGCACAGTGAAGAAAAGAATGATAAAAAACCAACACAGTGACTGACAACACACCATGGAGAACATATGCACAGCATGCAGTAACAGAACATATGTAAGCACACATGAAATGTCCAACAACAGTAACATACAATACAACTAAATGTCTGCTGTGTGTGTATATAGGAGTCCATGTGAAGTAAAGAGTTCCACACAGAAGATATGCAATCACACAGTGTTAGGCAAGATCCAGGTCTGTACACATATGCAATGGTTAGTGACTGTAAAGAAAGGTCACCTGGAACTGTGGACAGCTCAGCCCATCACAAAGGCACAATGGCAGGTACAGAACTATGCTGCTGTATCCCACTGCATATGTATAGTATTGCAGAATGTATGTAGGGCTGTAGGTAGTTGGTGCCTCCTTGTGGAGTGGGACCACTGTTGCTGTATGCCAGTGTCAGGTACATATCCTGTAGTAGGCTATGTTACATATCACATATATGCGGTTGTAGCTCCTGTAGAGTAGTAGCACACATCCAGGGATACCATCAGGTCACATTGATGCTGTGTTCTGCTGCTGAGGGTGGCCCTCACCTGGACATGTATGACAGGAGGTTACACAGCTGTGATAATATTTCATGGGGAGAAGGAGGGATACATGCACTGAACCTGTCTGCCAAATGTTGCCAATATCTGTGGTGAATGAATAGGTGTGTACTAACAGAGCATAGGCATGGTCCATATGTGTAACATAACTGAAGAAGGCCTTGTGGTTATCTGTAGTGTCCTTAGATTTCCCTCTCAGAGTTGCCCATGGATGTTTATATGATGGAAAATAGCATACAGTGCTGACCACAGATGCCTTCCCTTTATGTGAATTATGCTCTGTCCTGCAGTAGCCTCCTGCTATTGTATACAATCTGTCTATCTGGGGTCCACCAGACAGGATGCTTAACCTTGTGCATAGGGTCTGGGTTATATGTGTGCATGTTCCATGCATCTGGGCATGTCCTGTAAGCATTTGCAGGGTCAGCATTGTGGGTTGTATCCACTGGCCCAGTGGGCTGCATGGATACCATCTCAGCAAGTGAATATATCTAATCACATACATATCATATAGTATATATGTGCTGGTGGTGGTGGTGGGATATGTATATCCAGGCTATTGTGTCCATCACAGTAGTGGATGTATATACAGTACCTTGATGAACCCCAGAGTGAGGTTGTGCATTGACCTGTCAGTGTGCTGACCGATGGGGTGGTACTATGTTGTATGGAATGTGGCAGGTATTGTTGCACAGGTGTTGGCTGAGCACTGATATCTGGTACATGTGTATCCACCAATAGACACACAGATGCTACATATGGGAGTAGTAGTATATCACTACATGAGTATCATGTATAGTATGTGTGCCATATATTTGCTGACATATATGCTGATATCCTGTTTGTGTTCTCTTCCAGGAGATGGTGCAGCGGAATCCACCCTACAGCTGAGGATGAGGAGATACACCAGAGCCTGGTGTGGATTATGACATACTCTTTTCCGCACCAGCCAGAATCAGCAGGAGAGGGCTGCACTGTGGCAAGACCTTGTCCGAGTAAATGACATTGGCACGCATAATAGGACATATGAGCAGGTACGACATCACTGCAGTGATTTAATCAGAATGTGTTGTCAGAGATATCCACAGGCAACAGGTTGCCACAGGTGGTGTGGCACACATCCCCCTCACCAGACTGGAGGGCTACTCCTAAGTGTTGTGGCTCCAGCCCCGAACACCACAGCAGTACACCTGCATTATGATGGAGGCTGGAGCCACAGCACGACATGGATGCAGGTAATATGCCATATGTACACTTGACTGTTCTGTACACTGTAGTTATGCATGTGTAATGTGTCCTTGGTATGTAGCTGTCACCATAGTATTTAATGTGCAGTGTGATATCCTCAATATTAGCAGCTGACCTGTGAAAGCACTGTTGTACACTGACCTGTATCATACTAGTAACAATGGCACAGTTGCACTGACATAGTTTCTGTGCAGGTCCCTCTGGTATACAGCAATGCAGCCATCCATGCTGGTGAGTGTATTAACAATACCTGTAATAGTGTGATGTAATAAGCTGGTGTAGTGCTCTGTATGCATGTAGTGCGTCTGTGTGTGTACATACTGAGTACTGCATGTGTGATGTGTGCATGTGTGCATGTGTACCTGTGCATGTGCATGTGCATGTGTGCATGTGCTCATGTGCATGTGTGGATGTGTGTGTGTGTGCATGTGGGTGTGTGCGTGTGCATGTGTGCATGTGTGTATGTGTGTATGTGCGTGTGTGCATGTGCATGTGTGCACCTGTGCATGTGTGCTGTGTGCATGTGCATGTGTGCATGTGTGCATGTGCATGTGTGCATGTGGTGTCTGCATGTGTGCATGTGTGCATGTGTGCATGTGTGTATGCATCACTGGTAATGTGTGCACTGTAAACTGTGTTTCCTGTCTTCCTCCAGGTTCTGTGCTGCTCTGGTGTCACTGCAGCAGGAACCTGAATCAGGTGCTGGTACTGATAATGATGACATCTGTAATGGTACAGGAAGGTGTGTCAGGGTCCACCATTGGTCAGCCAATTGACAGTACACAGCTGTCAACCCCATCATTGCGCAGTCATCCTGCCAGTACATCCATTGTCACCAGTGTCCCTAGGTGATGGACAGGATACAGTGGGCATTAACCAGGGTAATGTGGTATCTGTGGCACATGCTTCCCCACACAGCAGCCATGGGCAGGGTCCTGCGATGGTACCACACAGACAGTTGTCCATGGGTTCTCTTGGGAGCATCCGTGGGCATACTGCCTCTGGCAGACGTGCCCAAAGAGGTCTGTCAACCTCAGCTATGTTTTGGGCTGTCATGCAGGCACAGTCGTATGGAAAGGTACACCAGACAGGGTCTGAGGGAGCTGAGGCATGTCGCACAGCCATGACTGACAGTATGCGTGACATTGCGGCTGCCATCCGTAATTTCACCGATGTCATAGACAGACATTGTGGGGACATATTACAGCAGTTCCACAACCATGTCCATGAGCCAGATGGTGGTAGTTGAGGCGTCGGCGTGGCCATATGCCAGCAACAGCAGCAGCTGGCAGTTGTGCTGACAAAGCCACCCTAGTGCCAGCAGCAGCCCCAGCAATGCTGGGTCTGTGCTGTCATCAGACCGCCCAGGAGACCACGCGTGCACGTGGCTCTGGACAGTCCCACAGGGACCTGTGTCCAGTCAACACACCGCTTCTGATGACAGTACCCAGTCTGGCTTGGTACTGGATACGGTCCAGCACCCTGCCAGGCACAGGTACTGTGTCCGTGGCCAGACCCACTGAACTCTATGACCTCCCAGGTTCAGGCTGTGGCTGTCCACAAACACCAGTATATGGCAGCCATGAGGTGGAACTGTGTGCATGCATACACACATGCAATTAACACCTAGGGCTACCATACACACACTGCATCAACATTGCCCACCTGTACTGCTGTCCCTCACCAACACACATACACATACATGTCAATTGGTGGTATCAGTGGCTGACTCAGGCATACCTAAGTTCACACCCTGTGCATATGATGAAACTGTGCCACCTCCTGCAATCTGTAACATCAGTGCAGGAACAGGTTAACATGTTGCTCATGCACAGGGTGACTACATAGAATGTGTAGTAATAGTATCATGTTGGTAACAGTACTGTGTGCTGAATTAATTGTGTATATCACAGCATGCCTGATGCAGTAAGTGTGTGATTGTCATGTCCTGTTGTCTACACCCATGGTAAGTACCATAGTGTACATCTGCACATGTTGCATACTGGTGGTAATGATGTCAACAGATAGGCATACATAGGTAGCACAGGGGATAAGCTAATGTAGTAATATGCAATGATGGACATGTAAATTGCAAGTGGCATGTTGCCCACACTACTATGCAATGCAGATGTTTGAGGATGTTGATATGTGTGTGCACGACTGGTGCACACAGGAGCACCCTGCACTGCATGCTACATCTCATACCATGCTAGACAGCAACACACAAAACTAACTGTGCACAGGAGGAGAGTCCCCATGTCAGGATACTGTGGTGGCAGGCCAGTAGCATACATACTACTGGAACCACTGAGTGAAGGCTCAGTGTCTGTTATTGGGTGTATTACTGCAGGTATGAGCATGGGTTTCCATCCAGTTATTGTACATCCTGACAGTATGGTCTGTACACTTATGCACTGAGACTGGACCCTAGCCATCTGACCCGTGTATTTCCATGTACATGTGCATAGTGCCTGCATATTTGCAGTGTTACCTACTGGAACTGGTGCAGCTTGTGTACGGCGGCAGCCCTGTTTACTGTAGCTTTGTTTGCATGCATGTTTGCTTGCAATTACCCTGGAATACTGATCACACCTGCAATGCATAGTTATAGAGCTTCTGTGGACTCCTAGTGCCATCTGCATAGCATGCTATATGTATGTCCATGTCCCACTGGACAGATGTCACTGTTTGTCCTGTTCACATGTACATGCCTGTGACACAGTGCATATGACACCTGGCATGTGTCCACGTAAGCAGTCCTGTGCTCTGAACAGGCACTACACCTTCACATATTCATCTTCTGTTGAACTACCTGCTTACGTAGGGATGGCCTGCACCATGTCACCCCTGGGGCTTTCAGATATTGGCAAAGGTGCTACCCCCATAGTGCCTATGTTAGGCAAGGCTCAAATGAAACCCACCTTCATAGGTATCACAAGGGATAGAAACTGAGTAATGCTACAGCAGAAGTCTAAACCTCCAGATGCATGCCAAAACACTCCTTGGCATGGAGAACATGTATCTGTGCAGTAACAGATGCATGGTTCAGGGCAACTGAGAGCACACCAGCCCTATGAGGTTTAACCTGGTTGATTGCTTAGAAACAGTCACCAAGGCCATTGGCAGGGGAAGGTGGTTCACACAGCCTACCTGGACCTTGCAAAAGCCTTCACACAATACACTTGGGCATTCTAGAAGCTCACCGCTTACATATGCCCCTATGTCACTAGATGGATTGCACAGTGGCTCAGGACAAGAACCCACATGGTTAGAATTGCTGGAGCCATGCCAGACTAAACCAGTTACGAGTTGTGTCCCACAAGGCTCAGTCCTGGGACCTCTTGTTTGGTATATATTTATTGGAGGTACAGGCCAACACTGGTCTGTGGCTGACATGCACCAGATGACTGCAGAACTGGCCACCATAATCACTCTCCAGGACACAAGCATCTTCAAAGGGCATCATAGAAACAGACAACAGCCAGAGCCATGGCCTTCAGCTGAACAGTGTTTAGAGGATGTGCATCCTGTAGTCTGTTCCATCTGACAGTTATGACCTATCAGGCGGCACATTAGCAGAGTGTGCTATTACCATTACTGGAGGTTTTCCTTCTTGCTGTACTTATAGGGTGCTGACATCATCAGTGTTTAGAAAGGGAAATGTGCATCCTGTAGTCTGTTCTCCTAGTTGCCAAAAGGGACATTTCCTTCACACACACGAACCCCCCTCAGACAAACACACACTTGCCGGATTCAAATCCCTACCTAACTATGTTGGACACTTGAGACAGCATTAGCAGAGCGTGCTATTAGCATTACTGGAGGTTTCTTGTCTGCTGTACTTATAGGGTGCTGACATCATCAGTGTTTAGAAAGGGAAATGTGCATCCTGTAGTCTGTTCTCCCAGTTGCCAAAAGGGACATTTCCCTCACACACCACTCAGACAAACACACACTTGCATTCACAGGATTCAAACTACCTGCTATGTTATGACACTTGAGCCGGATGCATTAGCAGCTATTGCATTACTGGGAGGTTTCCTTCTCCTGCTATACTTATAGTGCTGACATCATCAGTGTTTAGAAAGGAATGTGCATCCTGTAGTCTGTTCTCCTAGTTGCCAAAGGGACATTTCCCTCACACACACTTGCCACTTGCAGGATTCAAACCCTACTTAACTAGGTTATGACACTTGAGATGGACGCATTACCAGAGCACACTATTTGCATTACTGGGAAGTTCCCCTTCTCCGGCTGTACTTATAGAGTGCTGACATCATCAGTGTTTAGAAAGAGGAATGTGCATCCTGTAGTGTCTCCAGTTGCCAAAGGGACATTTCCTCACACACACTAACCCCCCTCAGCCACACACACTTGCAGGATTCAAACCCCTACCTAACGTTATGACACTTGAGACGGACATTAGCAGAGCACACTATTGCATTACTGGGTTTCTTCTCCTGCTGTACTTATAGGGTGCTGACATCATCAGTGTTTAGAAAGGGAATGTGCATCCTGTAGTGTGTTCTCCTAGTTGCCAAAGGACATTTTCCCTCACACACTAACCCCCTCAGCAAACACACACACTGCCATTTGCAGGATTCAAACCCTACCTAACTATGTTATGACACTTTGAGACGCTTAGTGCTATGCATTACTGGGAGGTTCCTTCTCCTGTACTTATAGGGTGCTGACATCATCAGTGTTTAGAAAGGGAATGTGCATCCTGTAGTCTGTTCTCCTAGTTGCCAAAGGGACATTTCCTCACACACACACTAACCCCCTCAGACAAACACACACTTGCCATTCCAGGATTCAAACCCTACCTAACTATGTTATGACACTTGATGGGAGGCATATGCGCATTACTGGGAGGTTTTTCTCTGCTGTACTTATAGGGTGCTGACATCATGTGTTTAGAGAATGTGCATCCTGTAGTGTGTTTCCCAGTTGCCAAAGGGACATTTCCTCACACACCAACCCCCTTCACACACACATTTGCAGATTCAAACCCCTACCTAACTATGTTATGACACTGTGACAGATGCATTAGCAGAGCCTATTCACATTACTGGGATTTCTTCTCCTGCTGTACTTACAGGGTGCGGACATCAGTGTTTAGAAGTGTATCCTGTAGGCAGACACCAAACACTCTGGCTAAACTGTCATTCCCTAGGGCAAACAGCCTGTTGACCTCTACACCCATATGTTTAATTGTCAAATGCACATTATTTGTTGCTGATAGACTGTTTGCACACTTTATTGCCATAGCATTCCCTGTTTGTATGAACTTGTGCATCTGTGGAAGATGTTTACATATGGGAGGGATCCACTATATCACCTTATGTCTCTGTAGTCATTTAACTGTGTGCACTGGGCAGACTGCTGTAATGTGGTTGGTTCCTGGAATAACACATAATACCAGATATATGTGTCCAACTGCTAAACTGAGATTTGGCCTAAGTGTGTGAGCATGCCCAGTTCAGCCTTCCATGGCATGTTGTCTGACATATGCTCATTTATCAAAGTGTGTGAGCATGCCCAGTGTGAGCTTTCCATATGTTGACTCTGCAGCCCACCACATTTGTGGATTGTGAACTTCAACATATCACCCTTATGGTTGTGTGTTGGTGTCATGTTGTGTACTACTGTACAACTGCTTTGTGTGTGAACACAACAGGATTATACTGTGCCTGCAGTGTTTGCATGGGATACTTTGCATACAGTTGTCAACATCCTTTCACACTGACCTAACACTGTAGTACTGTATAGTGCTGGTGTACTTTGACTGTGGTGGACAGTATCCTGGGCTTTAGTGCTATCACTGCTTACATTTCATAGTGCACAACAGACTGGTTAGGGGCCAGTTGTGTACATCTGACCATGTTGCATTCTGTTCAGATATGACTACTTAAACCAGGCTTGTCCAACATTGGTAGTGTATTCCACAACATAGGTGTACATTTGCAAACACTAGCGATGTAGCCATTCTAATGCTAGTTGGAGTGTGTTTGTCCTTCCACACATTGTAACTGGAGTTTGCCATGATATGTCATGGTTAGTATACTGTGCCTCATCTACCTGTGACATAAGAGTGATACCCAGGGTAAACTACCATCTCCCATCCACTCATCAAGATTCCTATTGAGGAAGATTGATAAGTGACTCTATGGGTAGCCTGTACTGGGGTTTCACTCATGGGTGGGGTGCTTCTGTGTTATGGATCATGCAGCACAGCTTGTCCTATGTATGTCACTGCTGGGGTTCAGGTCTCTCATGTGCATAGCTCACTGCCATTCAGATTGTACAAGGTGCAGCATGTTTATTGATACCAGCAACACATGGCATCTGTGCTAGTTCTTTGATACTCCCTGGTGAGTACTGTTGGGGACTTTAGTTGATGGAGGTGTCTGCTGAGGTACATCCACAGGGCTATTGTAGTCAATTTGATGAAGGATGACTGCAGAGCCACAATTACCTCCCCTTATCTAGATCTGACAACCTTCATGATTGGGTGGGTATATGGTATGTTTCTGTAAACACTACAGCACATGTTTGTCCAATGCAGGATATCTATCACCTTGTGTCCTCAGGTCTCTCATTACATGTTAATTACATAATGGGTTAACACCTATGTGTGGTGAGGCACTTACTGTATATCCACGGGGTTGACTATACACTTCTGCAATTAGCTTGCTGACATGGCTATGGCACCAGTTGTCTGTTTCTATGTGGCCCTTTTGTGGGATGCTTGTGTCAGCTGGTGGATCATATGGTGAGCAGTTGTATCCTCTGCATGTTCAGACAGTCCTTCCATGTTGCCTGTACCTATGGGACATATATACCAGGGGAGATCCCAGGACCAAGCCTTGTGGGATGCCAGTTATATCTGGTTTGTAGTCTGACATGGCTGCAGCATGTCTGACCATGTCAGTTCTGTCCTTGGTCTGGTTTGCAACCCCTCTACTGACATAGGGTTTATATTTAAGCTGGTGAGCTTATCTATAATGAACACAGGGTATTGTATAGAAGCCTTTGCAAGGGTCCAGCTGCTGTGTGGACCACATTGCCCTCATCAATGACCTTAATGACTGTTTCAATGGAGTCAAACATGTTTAGGGCAGGATCTGCACTTAGCCACACTGGGTAGGGTCCAGTGTCAGTAGGTCCCCATATCTTTATGTCTGTGGTACATGCTGATCCTTTCCATAGCTGTGCAGACCAAGCTCTCAGGATTCTGGGGTGTAGTTTTCACTATCCATTCAGGCAACACCTTTGTTGAGAACGACCACTGTTGTTGTACACTGCTCTTTCGGTACATATTCTGTGGTAAGGCTGACATTGAGGTCAGTAGTTTGGCATTCCATTCATCTTGGAGTCCATGTTGCACTCAAAGGACACCATCTCATACCATTGCTGCTGTGTGTTTTGCTTTGTAGATGTTGGCTGTTACCTCAGCATCTGCAATGTCAGGGCCAGCAGTCTGCTGGGATAGATATTTTGCATTGGGTTGCACTGCACCTGTCAGGTTGTATGTTGGCAATATGTGTGTCTTTGTGATATTTGTGTGATTCAGTGCATATCTGTGAATTCCCAACATGGTTCCTACCATCAGTTGTGAAAGCCTTGTGATTATCCTTAGTGTCCTGTACAATTTGTATCTTCATAGGTTCATAGGTTCATACTAGGCTATCCACCCTAGGGCATTTGTTAGCCTAGCCAGAGTGTGTGTGGCTTTGCCACCTTTGCTATGTGAATATTATGGCCATTTATGATTTGCTTTGCTGTGCCTCTGTCTGGACATGACAGTGAAGACCCCAGTGTAATCTACAATCATCCATCCACTTGGCAAGATTCCTGTTGAAGAGTGTCAGTGAGGGGCTCTGCCTAACATGGAGTGGGATTCTGTCCAGGTGTGGGAGCCTCTGGTTATGTATCTGTCCCAGCACATCCTATTTCATTATTTGTTGAGGTTGACATCTCTCCTCACAGCTCCATGGCTTTGAGTTTTCTGGCGTGGAGCATGTCGATTACTCCTGTGTTGGACATGGCCTTCTACAACAGGCATGCAATGCCTCTGTGTAGGCAGTATGTGACTGCATTCAGCTGGGGTGTCTACAGCCAGGCAGCATATGACATATATTTGAGACCCTTTATCCTCTTGGTGAGGTACCTTTGAGGTCTTTCTAACTGCTGCAGGTGTCAGGTAAGGTACATCCCATATGAGGCATTGTACTAGATTATGGGTGTGATAGAGAACAGTATAGGGCACAATGACCTCTGTTGAGTAGATGTGAATCCTTTCATGATACTGTGTCAAATGTAGACAGTCTTCCTAGCCACATTGGCAATTGGGTGTCACATAACAGGTTACTGTCCACTTGTGTCCCTAGGTCCCTGATTACTCCTTCCATACATAATGGTTTACCACCTATGTGGTAATTTGTGGTACCTTGTTTGGTATTTGGTGGGACATTCATACTGTCCAGTGTCTTCAGGACAGCTGGGTGGGGTTCCTGTGTGTGAGAGTGTGGTCTGTAGCATGCTACAGACTGTACAGCAGTCTTGCCTACAGTTAGTTGCACATGGGTGGACTCCAATGCCTTGTGCATTGTCAGTTTTCTGTGCTGAATATGGATACTCACCCTCCTTTTATGTTTTGTTCCAGGTTTTGGGGCCATGACACATGATATGTGGTATAACCTGGTAGTGCTGGTGTGCTGTCAGGAGGCTTGCAGCAGGTTTCTGTCACTGCACAGACATCGATGTTCTCCATACTGGGGATGGCCAGGGCATGCATATTAGGGTTTACACATCTGGCATTGGTCAGCATTACCCTTATGTTTCTTTCCACTTATGTTTTCTAGGGTGGTGGGCCAGTCTTTTCAGCCTTGCCTAGGCTCTATGGAGGTGGCAAAGGCCTTATCCAATATCCAGACGCCCGGTAACAGGTGCAAGCCATCCCTGAACAGCTGCATGGCTTGTCAAGCATGACATCCCAAGCAGACAGACATTGGATCCCCTTGGAATGACACCAGTAAGTGTTCCACTTGTTATGACTGATCATTCTGTGTTTGTACTGTGGCATTATTCTTGGTAAGGGTAGGATGCTGCAAATGGTGAGTGTCATACCGGCCTGGACTACATAATCAGAGAGCTCATCTATGTCTCTTTTCATGTAGTCTAAGGTACATCTCAGGTCATTCACACCAGCATGGACTATGACTGCATCATATTTCTACTTGCTTTGGAGTGACCTGCATACTTCTGTTATGTGGCATGTGGCAGCCTACAGGCAGCTTACTGTACCCTTTCCCTTGTTCAGTCTGGTGTGGGACAGCAGTGTCTGACTATGGAGTCACCTATTACAACTGTATCAGGCATGTTGTTTCTCCTTCTGGCCTGTGACTGTTTGGCACACCAGCTTTGTGTACTATGTGTTGCATGTGCTATGTTTGGAGATGTTTGATTGGGTGTCTGCTTTAGAGGCCTCTGTTGGTTGCTGTGTTTGTAATTTGTGCCTCGGAATGTTTTCTGTGTTTATGTGTTTGGTTTGCAGTTGTGATAGGTCTATGTGGGACTGGGTTTGGTGTGTGTGGTTACCTTCTCCTCCTGACTAGTTTTGGGAGTACTGAGTTGAGGGAGCTCAGCCTCCAGTTTGGATAGATGGTTGCATCTCTCACATATATTTGTATTTCTTGGGTGGAGTTGGGGTTGTCTGTGCTTGGGCAGGTGTAACATTGCCTCAAGATTCACAGATTCAACTTGTTGTGGCTGGCCTTAGAGATTGTATGTGTGGACATATTTTATTGCCATACTACTGATCAGTGATTACTTCATTGTTTTATGTTTGCTCTATCATGTAGTAGCTTCCTCATTCTCTTGCATGGTTTGGTAATGGCTGGTGTCCACCATGCCAGATGCCTGTGTATGGCATTGTGTCTTGTTTTAATTTGGATTGCATAATCCAAGCATTCCTGGCAGTGTTCATGGAATGCTGTATTACAGGTTCTGAGGTGGCCCATATTTTGCACCTGCACCTTTAATGGATTCCACATCAGTTTGGAGGAGTGCAAATATTGCTTTACACATGTTTTCCACTGTGGTTTTCTGGCCAGGGACTGTGGTCAGGATTTGTATATCCAGTGTGATTACTCTATTCACTTCTCATCTTGCCATCCAGTACCCATGTTACTGATTATCACATCCAGTATGCTTACCCCTCTTGTGGGAGTGGTATGTTGTTCCTGGGCCTTTTGGTTTATGGATTCTATGAACTTTTGTCCTACACTGTTGGAGCTGGTATAATGCTCCCAGTCTATGTCTGGGTATTTTCAGTCACCCAATATAATGTGGTTTGGAGGACTTGATATATTCATGTATTCCAGCATAGGCCAGGTGCAGTTCCTGGTGTTGGGACAGTAGTCTGTAGCAGGCTATAAACTGGGTCAGTTTTAGCCACTGTTACTTGACCATGGCTAGTCCATGCTGCTTCGTGTTGTGGTACCAACATGGGGTGTGGTTATCCTTGACAATTCTTGCTAGTCACCCTCCTTTGTAGCTTGTTCCATGTTTTGAGGCTGTACAGCACAGTATGAGGTGTAACCTGGTAGTGTTAGGGTGCTGTTGTGAGCCTTGACTCAGTTTTCTGTTACAGCAGATATCAACATTCTCCATACTGGGTGAGTTTAGACTGCATGCATCTTGCTGTTTAGACTTATCCTTATCTTATTCTTATCCCTTCTGATACCTATGGAATGGGTTTGTGTTTTGAGCCTTACCTATTCAGGGCACACTGTGGGTAACAACAGCCTTTGCCAGTATCCATATGGCCTGGCACTGATAGGTGCACGCCACCTAGCAGGTGGTGCATCATGTCATGCTCAGCATGTCATCCCAGACTGGCACACATTGGATCCCCTTTGACTAACTGCATTACTTCAGCCAATTATTGCACTTGATCATCTCATTGTCATATTGAGGCTTGATGCTTGGTGAGGGTAGGATGTTAGTCAGGGTCCTCAGGTGTGCATATAGTACATGGTGTTACATTACTTAACACATGGCATTCATGCCTCAGGTGGTGCTGCAGGGCTGCCTCAGTCGGATGCGCATATTACACTTCCCTGTACATGTTTGTGAGCAGGTTGTGTCATTTTAGGCATCCATGTTATTATTTGAGTGAGTCAGAGGGGGGTATCATTCCCAGGGTTCCTACTGAGCCAGTGTATGTGCTATGCATTGCCTCTTTGCCAAGGCCAGGGCATACTGGGCACGCCTCCTTCTGCCTACTGGGGCAGGCTCAGGTTGTTCCTCCTCCGAGTCACGCTCTGCCTGTGATGGCCTTGGCAATGGTGGGGAGCTGTCTGGCCCAGCCCTATGCTGGTCCTGCTGCAGCTGTTTTCGCAAGATCATATTATGTAGCATAGCACATACCATGACAATTTGGGTACATGTAGTTGGTGTGTACTGCAAGGCTCCACCAGATGTGTCCAGACACGGAACCGTGACTTGAGCAGCCCAAACACACGCTCTATTACATTACGTGTTTGTGCGTGTGCCTCATTATGGCGTTCCTGTTCAGGTGTGTGTGCGTTTCTGATGGGTGTCATCAGCCACGGCTCCAGTGCATAACCTTCATCCCTACTAGGTGTCCGTGGGATGTCCCCATTGGCAAATGTCTGGTACAGCTCCAAATGCCAGATGTGGGAATCATGGTAGCTCCCAGGCAGCCAGCCCCACATTCATTATTATGCCCTGGGCATCACACACGACCTGGCAGTTGATGGAGGGAAGCCCTTGCGGTTAAAGTAGGCCCTACCCGCTCACCGGCTGGTGCTTTGATGTATGCGTGCAGTCTATTGCACCCACTACCTCAGGGTATTCCCCTATTTGCTGGAAAGACGATATTGCTGGCCAATACCTCACGGGCATTGGGGAAAAAAAATCACCGACATGTGCTGACATGGCATCCAGGAACTGGTGCAGTACCCTGGAGGCTGATGCCTGTGATATCCCCATCATATCACCAGTTGGTCTCTGGAAGGTACCTGTTGCTAGTATTGATAGGGGAACACATACCAAGGTTTCCACTGGGATGGGTTCCCCCCTGTTGGTTCTTTTGTGGCGTGGCCTGCACAGCTCCACTATTTGCTGCAAAGGGCTCTGTCCACTCTATAGCCCCTACTATCTCCAGCTCATGTAACCCTGGTAGGTGACCCTGGGCCTGTACATTTTTCCTCTCCTCACTGTGGGTTGTCTGGCACCATCTGCATTGTCACCACCCTCAGCAAGTCGCCTATGTCTCATTATGAACGTTATTTGTGCTGTTAACATTTCTGCTCTGAGTTCAGCTTTTTCAGTTTTCACTTCTAAAAAACTCCTGTCTTGCAGTGTCTCTTGAGAGAAACATCCTGCACTGCTGTTTGCAGAGTTTTAAGTGCTGGGCTGGGCTACTATTCTGCCTGTGTAATTGCCTGCTTCTAATTGTTTTCACCTGCTAGCTCCAGCAGTATTCCCTGCTAGCTTCTTACTAAATCTGTTGCTTCCTTTTTCCTTTCTGTTTCCTCAGGGGGAGCCGGGTGAAAACCAGCAAAAACCCGCCACAGTGGCACACGCGCCACATCTTACACAGTTCAGAATCTGCTTATTCGTTAAAAACGGGACACCGCCATGTTAAACATCTCCCCAAAACGCTCCCCCATGCTCAGTCTGCCTTACCGCACACTGCCTTAAAATGCCCTGCCTGCGGCAAAACACATCCAGCAAGAAACTTTGGTGTAGGCAACAGTGTACACCTTCCATTTCTTGACTTTCCATGCTTATTAGTGGCACACCTCTTTCCATGATATCTGTCTGACATCTGTCATGTAACTCTGACCTCCCAAAGAACTGCATTTCTTTCTACCATTCCCCTGTGATGTCACCTATCTCCTACTCTGTTCCTCCCCTTCTGTACTCTTACACTACTCAGACTGTGCTCATTTGCTATGTGACAGTGGAATTCAGTATCCTCACTCATTTGCATCAGATTGCCTACTAATGCTTAGTTACATGTCTTAGACTCAGCTTCCCCTTAGCAACCACTACACGGTGGCCATGTTGGGTTTTTGGGCTGCTGGTCCCTGCATTGACATTCCATGTATTGCATAAAACCCACATTTGTGGGTTTAAAACCTTTTTTATGTTTATACAGCAGCCCTTTGCGGGCGGGTGGTTTTAAAAATTTTTTTAAAATATTTGCATCAGGTTATTTTCCAATGGCCACATATTTGGCCATTGGCATGCTTACATATGCACCCTTTATTTGGAGCTGACATGGCTCCATTGATTTTTCAGAAACGTACTCAGTTGTCAACTGAGTACATTTCTGCACTAAAACTCTTAAAGGGCTGTTCTTTCCCGGATTGCTAATCATCCTCATTTGCATGCTATTCGCTGCAAGTGAGGTATTGATCCACCCACTCCTTAAGGCGTTTACGCCTTACAGGACTTTTGTTTCCGGATCCAAGGGGCTGGAGTCTTAAATTTAGACCCGGGGAATGAATCCCATAATGCAAAAAAAAATAGTAAAAAAATTTAAAAAAAAAGAAACTCCGGGGAAGGCTTAAAAAAAGC
>NC_056746.1:710920-729938 GCF_019279795.1 Protopterus annectens
GAAACCATACCTATTGAGTCAACCCCATATGACAAATTGAACGCCAGGCCAACATTAAATCCACTCGACATTACTTCCGGCATTCTGTGGGATGGCACACCGCACAGCTGCCTACAGGAAATGGAACAAATAACCACACCCAGACAAGATCTTACTGATGTACCTTTCTTTAGCTGACGAGAGGTGACATTTTTGTGGATGGGTCCTGTAGACGCAGGGTCCCATAGGAAAAAAACCTAGTGGCTATGTGCAGTAGTGATCTGATGATCTAAATCATAGAAGCAATAACCCCTGCAACATAAATCACCCGTCAGCTCAAGCAGCAGAATTGATAGTTTGATGACGGCGTTTGCACTCTAGCGAAAGCGCGCGCAAATGTGTTAACATATATACCGACAGTCAGTATGCTTTCTACAGTGCATGTCTTTGCACAACAATGGAAAAACAGGGGAATGATAACATCTACTGGCAAGCCGATTAATCATGCACAATTGATTCTGAACTCCGTTAGATTCTATTCAGTTACCCAATAGAATAGCTATCTGTAAATGTGCAGCCCATACAAACAACAACAAGATAGAATTTCAGGGAATGTTTGGCTGATGCAGCTGCTGGCTAAGCAGCTGCCCCAGACCCAGAAACTGTGCCTTAAATGAAGAACTACAACCTTCTGAGACTCTCTAGATTTAGAAATGTTAAAAACAATGCAGACATTAGCTTCAAAAGCAGAAAAGCAAAAGTGGATAAAACGAGGAGCAATCCTTGAAGATGGACTGTACATCTCCAAAGAGAAAAAGCCCATGTTGCCATCTAATTTATTTAGATATGCAGCTTTGTTGAGTCATGGGCAGAGCCATGTCTCAACAGGGGGGATGGTACAGTTAGTTAACAAAATATTCCAAACATATGGATTTCACTTAATTATACACAAAAATTTTGTGCAACATGTCATATTTGTAGCAAACATCATGCACAGGGAGCATTTAAAACCAAAGCGTGGAGCTTTCCAACACCACTCTATCCGCTCCATACTATTTGTATGGATTTCATAGAACTGAATAAATGTGAAGGGAAAATACTGTTTAGTAATCATAGATATGTTTTCAAAATGGCAGAAGCTTTTCCAACCAGGAACTGGATGCAGCTTGTAGTAGCAAAGCCCTAGTGAAAGAAATCATCCCTCAGATTTGCATGCCGGAAAGAATTTATAGTGACAATGGGACACATTTCGTGAATCAGACAATCCAGCAGCTTGGGAGATTTTTGGGATTTTGAAAACCATTGTGCTTATCACCTCTCAGTCAGCAGGGCTGGTGGAAAGGTACAATGGAATCTTGAAAAACAAGTTGAGAAAATTAATGAGTGAGACTCAAAACTTGGATTTGTTGTTCGTTCCTTTAGCACTGCTGGAGCATGAGAACTGTTCCAAATGTAAAGGGCTTGACCCTTTTGAGATAGTGTTTGAAGGGCATATTGTGCGCCAAATGGAAGGCCCTCATGCCTGCAGAGAGCTGGAGGCCGATGGCTCATTAGCTAGTTATATGAAGAAGTTATTAACAAATAAGACTGTTTGCAGTTGAACTCTTTTTCAGATAAACGAGAAGCAAAACCAGAAGCCGTACTGACCCCGGGTCCTGATTTGGCTGAATATCATACAGAGAAAGAACTGGGGGAGGGCAAAGTGGGAAGGTCCGTATCAGGTACTATTGGCAACACCCACTGCAGTAAAATTGCTGAGGAGATCATCTTGGGTTCATTTGACCCACTGCAAACCTGTTAAGAAATTTAGTTTGACATACTACAGGAACAGGATGGCCAGAGGCAGAATGAATAAAAATGTGAAACAACCCCAGAGACATTGGTTCACTGGCCTACTGATCATACACTTATTAACTATGTTTGTAGTAACCTTTTGTTGTTATGGTTTTTCTTGCATATAACTACAGAAGTGAAATTAATAAAACGTGATGAAGGATCATTATAGACTGGCACCCAAACTTTAACACATACCTGGCTATGAAACGAGTTTATGTAGAGACTATGAACGCTTCAAATTGCTGGGTTTGTACTGCAATACCCACAGCATATGGAGGACTTTTGATGTCTGCTGTCCCCTTGGGAATAAAATGAAACTTGGGAAAACCTGTTATTTGACGACACAGGCACTGTGAGATCACAAGACAAAGTGGCATTATATTTGCCTGTTACTCAGAAAGGAATTGTTTGTTTTGTTAAAATGATACACTCCAGGTTGGTTGGAGTAACTGTAACATAACTGTGTCTTACAAATGTTATATAAAACCTATAGACCAAGGTACTAGTTGTAGCACTAATTATGGTTCATACTAAGCTTGATGAAACAACATTGAGAGATGTGCAAAACTCCTGAAATATATAGACAATTATCTGTTATAGATAAGAAAATGTTTCATTCAGGGTTAACCCAAGATCAGTACAAAAAGTAGAAAACTGTTATTTTGTTTGTGGGAAAAAGGCCTATAAATGGTTACCTGAGAATTGGTCCGGCAGTTGTTTTTGGGTTATCTGGTTCCAGCCATAAGACATACTGCAGAATTGCCCTGCAAAATACGAATGTGAGACGAGCTCAGCAAGCCAAAAAATACAGTCAGAAAACCTACTAATCCAGTGGGTAAGATTGAAGCAAGCTGAAGGATCATTCGGCTGTGAAGGACAAAGAAAAGTTGACCCATATGGACTTGAGTGACAGTAAAGATATCCTGGGCTGATATTCCCAGCCTACGGAGCAGTCAAATCAATTTGGGAACTGAGGAAATTGTCAAAACCGAAGTAATGAGCAATGCGACTTTTTCGGCCTTGAACTTGTGACTGATGAAATGAATGCAATGAGAATAGTTGTATTACAGAACCGAATGGTTTGACTTCACCCTAGCGCGTAGAGGTGGTACGCGCGCGCTTATCAAAGAAGAATGCTGTACATTCCAGACAACCAGCATGAAATTAATGATCACCTGGAGGTAATACAGCAGGTGTCAGCAATGGCAGAACCAGGCCCAAACCCAACTGACGAACTTTTTCCAGAATCTGTTTGGGGGTGGGGGTCGGGTCCCATGAACATTTTGATTGCAATTTGTGTGGTACTGCTCATAATTGGAGCATGTGTCTGCATGGATACCCTGTGTGAAAAATTAGTTAAGGACTTAGTTGATGTATCAGTGACTGAAACTATGTACCAAGATATGGAATTGAATTTGTTGATACCAAGTGAAAGCCTATCTGAAATATAAAACAAATGACTTACTTAGCTGAGAGTCCTTGAAAGGAAAAGGCTAAGAAATGAAATAATACTGTTTATGTTTCAGACAGAATAAAAAATGCATTAACAGGAGGGAGAATGTTAGAAAATCTATATACATGTTGCTTAGAAAAATATATTTACAATGTATGCTGCTTAGAAAATATATTTACTATGTATGCTGCTTGGGAAAAATGTATTCAAACATTCAAACACATATAAGTTGTGTGGTCAAATATATAGAGAAATGTGTGCTTTAGTTAGGAATAAATGTACTTAAATCCATAATAGAGAACAAAGTTTGAAAAGTAGTATATAATGCATTTAATTTGTCTTACTAGAATAATAGTAGAAATAAACCTGCATATTATTGCTTGAAGCACAAGCTGCAGTGTAATCAGAAATTTGACCTTGTAGCAGAGTGCAAGCCTGGCTCATGTCTTTCAAGTAAAGATTATTTTGCAAAGTTAGAAAATAATAAATCTGTTCAAGATGTATCTTCTTTCCTGCTTCCACCAGGAGAGTTTGTGCACTATCTCTGATAGTGCGAGCTGGGGAACCAGAAAGACAAAGAGAGGCATTAAAGAAGACATACATCTATTGTATTCAACTAATCTGAGAACCTTGAATTGGCTACATCCTCAGGAGGTCATCGTGATCGACCAGGTGCTTGCAAGGCTGTAACATTCACATGGGAAAAGACTTTTGAAAAACACAAATTCAGCACTTTTTTATGAATTACTATGATGTAAAGACCCTGTCACTGACCACACACGCCAGTGAGGTGGGCAAACCGATAATGACATGTATAAAAATGGTGCCCTTTGTGAATAAAACTAGACAAAATTCTGTACACAAACTTGTATGGTTTTGCCTCCTAATGTACATTAGAGTTTAAGATACCAAGTTCTCCTGCATTATTGTTTGTTATTGATTGACATTGTTTTTGAATAACTCAATGATTTTTACAGTCTGACTCTAACGAATTTATTTAACATTTTGTCCTTCGACCGAATTCCCTTGGTAAGCTGCAGGTCAGAATATATAGGTGGCAATCAAATTCGCGCAGAAGAAGGAAAGACCACTGAATTGTCGCGCCTAAAGAGGCTGTCCACTTGTCTGATCTGTAATGGCCTAAAAGCCGAAAACTGGGTCCTAAAAGCATATCAAACATAAGCAGGAGGCTCGGTAAGCAGAATTCCTCTCTTGTTTTTGTTTTAGATCGGGACCAGGTTACACTGTGCTATTAAGGGGTTTGTGATAGCAGGGAGAGAGGTAGTCAAGTATTGTATCTTGAGTCATAGATCAGGAAATAAAACAGCAAAGTAAACAGTCATTCTAGACACTACTGTGAATACGGGAATAAGATACCACGCGGTACAAGAGAAAGGGTTACGAACAGTTCTGTTTTTTCTCTCTCTCTCTCTCTTCTTTTTTCCTTTCAGAGACATGGGAAATGAATGCACTAAAGGGTCACGTGATCTTCTAACAGAAGATGCAAAATATATGCAATTACAGAGAGCAGATAATGTGAGATATTTTTCAAAATGGGTTAACAAGTATGACTTTGATGGTAAATTAGATAAAGTGTCATTAGTAAAACTTTTGAAACAGTTAAAATCTGACGCAGAAGGTCAGGCAAAAACAACAACAGTTGGGTGTTCCTCGCACATAGGTGGATTGAGGAAGTGAACCTAAGGAACAGAAAAATAAAATGCAAAGGCATTATTTTAGACAAAGAGGATAATAACATAATAGTAGCATCGGTCCCTCCCCTACCACGTCCACCGATGCCTTACTCAGAATATGAAGCGGGAGGGCGGGCTGAACCCCCCCCCACGCTACCCAGAGACAACAGGGATATTAAGACAACCATTTGTAAGAGAACCTATCGACTAGATCCCAACACGCCAAACGCTTATAGATGTTCAACCAAGCGGAAGTTTATTAGATGAGAGTGAGGAAATCTGTCCATTAATAGAAGTACCCAACCCACAGGCAGGACAGGAGGGCCAGGCCTCAACTCTCTTAGTATATAGACCATGGACACCGAAGACATCCAAAAGTTACAGAAGGCATTCCCCATCCAAAAATTAACTTTGAGAAATTTCTACAGGATTTACAGGGCATGAGATTGCTACCACTTAAAATGGGGAAGAAGTAGAAAGAGTAGTTAGACAAATTTTAGGTCCGACTGGCACATGATTTGTGGCGCCTGAATGCCCGTGATGCGCAACACAGGCCACTCCCACATAATGACGCAGAACTAGATACTAGATTGAAGGGTCTTACAGACCGCATTACTGAAAAATGGAAACCTAGGGCAGACTGGACTTGCATTAATCAATGCGCATTAACGAGATAATGAAACAGTGGATGCATACTATGGTAGATTATTAGAATGTTTTAATAACCATAGTGGCATGCCTGTTCCTGAAAATCAAAAAGAATGATAGCTCATATGAACAACAATTGAAGAATGCATTTTTGAAAGGTTGTATTGCCCCTATCAATAGCTTCATCACGAAGCACATGATAGATCACCGAACAAGTAGGCTTCAAGCCTTGTTAGAGTATGCTAGACATGCCGAAAACATTTCAACAGTAAAAGAAAAGAAAACGCAGGTCTTCACAGCTGAAGACGGTGCGAAGTTTTTGTAGTACAAGCAGCCAAAAAGGGTAAGCCAAATACTCAGGGTAACAAACGCCTGACAGAAACTCAGAAATTTATGAGAGCAGAAAGAAAAAGGTGAGTGCTTCAATTATGTAAGAAGGGACATTTGGTAAGGGATTGCAGGAGCAAGGCACCTGTGGAAAAAAAGGATAAGGAAGATGAGGATTGACTATATGATAGTTATGCTGCTCAGCAGTCACCAGGAGAGACTAATGAGCAGGGGAATGATGTAAATACCTTTTAGAAGAAACAGATGACATGCAACCGGATGTAGAAGTTGGGGAAAGTGAAGTTTTAGATCTGGCATTACTGAGCTTAGAGCCTCATTTAGCAGACACTAAACCGAAGTTACACTTCTGGTGGAGGGAGAGAAGTCAAATTTTGTGTGATTCAGGAGCATCACGAACTTTGATACATCCTTCAAAGTTACCGAACATTCTGAGTCACCTGATTACATATTAGTGAAAGCAGCAAACGGACAGCTGTACAGGGAACCACTTTCCCATGATATAGCAATAACTGACCCCGCCTCGGCATGACCCAAAGAAGTAAAATAGTACTTTCTGCCAAATGCCCCATGAACTTATTAGAAGAGATCTTATGCAACTTTTGGCATAGCAGTAGTCCCTACCATGAACGGTATGGAGGCACAGAGACAAACTGATACTTTGTAGCACGGTCGAGGGTGAGGCTTATTACTGGTACAGCCAGGATCTGGTTACAACCGTCCAGGGGCAGTGACCAAGGAACTAATGAATGTAGCCACCAGCAAGGTGCTTCCCTCGATGTTGACCAGCAACATTTATTACATTGTACCCTATATTATTGTAGCACACCAGGACCTGATAAAGAATACGAACAAAAGTTGTTCAGGAATCCTGCAAATAGACTGATACTACGGACCCTATACTGGGACACTGAGGGCAACAGTGTAGTGAGTTGTTCGTTACCTCAGGAGTTTTTGAATTGTACAAATCCAATAAACTACATGTTAGCCTAACCAAAACAGGAATGTTAGGTGGGTAGACTTGGGTGACAAAGTGACAAAATGGGAGAAACTGACTGACTTAGAGTTGTCGGACTTAGAGTACAGAAACAAAAACTGAATTGATTAACTACACGCCCAGCTGTACACTTACAACAGAGTGAAGACAGCTGACTGGCATTCTTGATAGAGGAAGAAGAAAAGCTTTGAGTGAAATACCAAATGTTCTTTGGTCAACAGGAAAATCAGATGTAGGACTTATTCAACAGCAGGGCCAGTAGTTATTACACCAAAATCAGCTTTAGACCAAGGAAGAGACAATATCCTTTGAGCAAGGATGCGGAACAGGGATCAAGCCTATCATAATGGCATTACTTAAGAAAGGGATACTGGTAGAATCCTTAGATTCACCATGTAATACCCTCTATTTCCTGTGAAAAGCAAACGGGAATGGCGGATGGTACAAGATTTACAAGCTGTAAAATGATGCGTAATACCAAGAGCACCCACGGTGCCAGACCCACATACTTTGTTAAACGATTTGAAACCGCAACAAAAATACTTCACCGTGGTAGATATTAGCAATGCGTTTCTCAATACCTATCCACCCTGACAGCCAGCATTGGTTTGCATTTACATTTCAGGGCAAAAGGTATACGCGACACCACTACCACAGGGATATAGTGAAAGTCCAACAATATTCGCGACAAGAGATGGCTAGCAACCTGGCAGGTTTTCCACCAGGGGCAGCCAAGTACTACTTTATGTAGATGACATCCTGCTTGCAGCCCCTACCCAGCAGCAGTGTAGGGAAGATACAATAGCCTTGTTGAAATTTTAGCTGAACAAGGGCATAAAGTGAATAAACACAAATTGCAACTTTGGAAAGAACAGGTTAAATACCTGGGATATGATATCCAAAGAAGGCAGAACATTAGATAAAGATCGAAAACAGCTATCTTACAAGCACCTAGACCAACTACCAAAAGGAAATGATGTCCTTCTTGGGAACGACTAATTTTGTCGGGTTGGATACCTAATTATGCTTTAGAAACGGCTCCATTGGCTGATTTAATATTTAAAACACCAATGGCAGCACAAGAAACACTGCACTGGACTCCAGAAGCAGAAGCAGTTTTGTAGACTAAAACAACTGATAGCTTCATCATTAGTTTTAGGGCTTCCAATTACCATAAGAGATTTTTCCAAACTGTAGATTGTAGGCGGGATATATGACGCCAGTACTGACGCAACAACATGGCGGCAAGCAACGCCCATAGCTTACTATTCATCACAGTTAGATCCGTGGCACGATCATTACCACCTGCGCGCATAAGCAGTAGTCGCAGCAGCTATGGCAGTGCAAGCTTCAGCCTCAGTGGTGTTGTTTCATCCTCTCACGCTGAGAGTACCTCATGCAGTTGCAATAATTTTACTGCAAGAAAAATAGCATTTTTATCCCCTGCCAGACATCTTTCTTGCATGACCATACTATTGAGTCAACCCCATATGACAATTGAACGTTGTACAACATTAAATCCATCGACATTACTTCGGATTCCGTGGATGGCACACCGCACAGCTGCCTACAGGAAATGGAACAAATAACCACACCCAGACAAGATCTTACTGATGTACCTTAGCTGACGAGAGGTGACATTTTTTGTGGATGGGTCCTGTAGACGAGGTCCTACAGGAAAAACCTAGTGGGCTATGCAGTAGTGACTGATGACGCAAATCATAGAAGCACAACCCCTGCAACATAACCTGTCAGCTCAAGCAGCAGAATTGATAGCTTTGACACGCGGCTTGCACTCTAGCAAAGGCAAATGTGTTAACATATATACTGACAGTCAGTATGCTTTCTCTACAGTGCATGTCTTTGCACAACAATGGAAAACAGGGGAATGATAACATCTACTGGCAAGCCAATTAATCATGCACAATTGATTCTGAACCTGTTAGATTCTATTCAGTTACCCACTAGAATAGCTATCTGTAAATGTGCAGCCCATACAAAACAACAAGATAGAATTTCAAAGGAATGCTCGGCTGATGCAGCTGCGGCTAAGTTGCCTCAGACCCAGAAACTGTGCTCTTAAATGAAGAACTACAACCTTCTGAGACTCTAGATTTAGAAATGTTAAAAACAATGCAGACATTAGCTTCAAAAGCAGAAAAGCAAAAGTGGATAAAACGAGGAGCAATCCTTGAAGATGGACTGTACATCTCCAAAGAGAAAAAGCCCATATTGCCATCTAATTTATTTAGATATGCAGCTTTGTTGAGTCATGGGCAGAGCCATGTCTCAACAGGGGATGGTACAGTTAGTTAACAAAATATTCCAAACATATGGATTTACTTAATTATACACAAAAAATTTTGTGCAACATGTCATATTTGTAGCAAAACATCATGCACAGGAGCATTTAAAACCAAAGCGTGGGAGCTTTCCAACACCACTCCTATCCGCTCCATACTATTTGTATGGATTTCATAGAACTGAATAAATGTGAAGGGAAAAAATACTGTTTAGTAATCATAGATATGTTTTCAAAATGGGTAGAAGCTTTTCCAACCAGGAACTGGATGCAGCGACAGTAGCAAAGCCTAGTGAAAGAAATCATCCCTAGATTTGGCATGCCGGAAAGAATTTATAGTGACAATGGGACACATTTCGCGAATCAGACAATTCAGCAGCTTGGGAGATTTTTGGGATTTTGAAAACCATTGTGCTTATCACCCCAGTCAGCAGGGCTGGTGGAAAGGTACAATGGAATCTTGAAAACAAGTTGAGAAAATTAATGAGTGAGACTCAAAAACTTGGATTTGCTGTCTGCCTTTAGCACTGCTGAGCATGAGAACTGTTCCAAATGTAAAGGGCTTGACCCCTTTGAGATAGTGTTTGAAGGGCATATTGTGTGCCACAATGGAAGGCCCTCATGCCTGCAGAGCTGGAGGCCGGCGGCTCATTAGCTAGTTATATGAAGAAGTTATTAACAAATAAGACTGTTTTGCAGTTGAACTCTTTTCAGATAAACGAGAAGCAAAACCAGAAGCCGCTGACCCCGGGTCCTGGATTTGGCTGAAAATCATAAAAGAGAAAGAACTGGGCGAGTCCAAAGTGGGAAGGTCCGTATTCAGGTACTATTGGCAACACCCACTGCAGTAAAAATTGCTGAGAGATCATCTTGGGTTCATTTGACCCACTGCAAACCTGTTAAGAAATTTAGTTTGGACATACCACAGGAACAGGATGGCCAGAGGCAGAATGAATAAAATGTGAAACAACCCCAGAGACATTGGTTCACTGGCCTACTGATCATACACTTATTAACTATGTTTGTAGTAACCTTTTGTTGTTATGGTTTTTCTTGCATATAACTACAGAAGTGAAATTAATAAAACGTGATGAAGGACTGGCTATAGACTGGCACCCAAACTTTAACACATACCTGGCTATGAAACGAAGTTTATGTAGAGACTATGAACGCTTCAAATTGCTGGGTTTGTACTGCAATACCCACAGCATATGGAGGACTTTGATGTCTGCTGTCCCCTTTGGGAATAAAATGAAACTTGGGAAAACCTGTTATTTGACACAGGCACTGTGAGATCACAAGACAAAGTGGCATTATATTTGCCTGTTACTCAGAAAGGAATTGTTTGTTTTGTTAAAAATGATACACCCAGGTTGGTTGGAGTAACTGTAACATAACTGTGTCTTACAAATGTTATATAAAACCTATAGACCAAGGTACTAGTTGTAGCACTAATTATGGTTCATACTTAAGCTTGATGAAAACAACATTGAGAGATGTGCAAAAACTCCTGAAATATATAGACAATTATCTGTTATAGATAAGAAAATGTTTCATTCAGGGTTAACCATCAGTACAAAAAGTAGAAAACTGTTATT
Organism: Protopterus annectens; assembly: GCF_019279795.1. Lineage (NCBI taxonomy): Eukaryota > Metazoa > Chordata > Ceratodontiformes > Protopteridae > Protopterus > Protopterus annectens. Next base: position 721,773 of record NC_056746.1, read on the forward strand.
TTGTTTGTGGGAAAAAGGCCTATAAATGGTTACCTGAGAATTGGTCCGCAGTTGTTTTTGGGTTATCTGGTTCCAGCCATAAGACATACTGCAGAATTGCCCCTGGGTAAAATACGTAATGTGAGAGACGAGCTCAGCAAGCCAAAAATACAGTCAGAAACCTACTAATCCAGTGGGTAAGATTGAAGCAAGCTGGAAGGATCATTCGCCTGTGAAGGACAAAGAAAAGTTGACCCATATGGACTTGAGTGACAGTAAGATATCCTGGGCTGGGATATTCCCAGCCCACGGAGCAGTCAAATCAATTTGGGAACTGAGGAAATTGTCAAAACTCCTCAAGTAATGAGCAATGCGACTTTTCCTCGCTCTTGAACTTGTGACTGATGAAATGAATGCAATGAGAACAGTTGTATTACAGAACCGAATGGCTCTTGACTTCACCCTAGCGCAGAGGTGGTACGCGGCGCTTATCAAAGAAGAATGCTGCGCATTCCAGACAACCAGCATGAAATTAATGATCACCTGAGGTAATACAGCAGGTGTCAGCAATGGCAGAACCAGGCCCAAACCCACTGACCTAACTTTTCCAGAATCTGTTTGGGGGGTGGGGGTCGGTCCTTATGAACATTTTGTTTGCAATTTGTGTGGTACTGCTCATAATTGGAGCATGTGTCTGCCGCGGATACCCTGTGAAAAATTAGTTAAGGACTTAGTTGATGTATCAGTGACTGAAACTATGTACCAAGATATGGAATTGAATTTGTTGATACCAAGTGAAAGCCTATCTGAAATATAAAACAAATGACTTACTTAGCTGAGAGTCCTGAAAGGAAAAGGCTAAGAAATGAAATAATACTGTTTATGTTTCAGACAGAATAAAATGCATTAACAGGAGGGAGAATGTTAGAAAAATCTATACATGCTGCTTAGAAAATATATTTACAATGTATGCTGCTTAGAAAATATATTTATATGTATGTTGCTTGGGAAAATGTGTATTCAAACATTCAAACACATATAAGTTGTGTGGTCAAATATATAGAGAAATGTGTGCTTTAGTTAGGAATAAATGTACTTAAATCCATAATAGAGAACAAAGTTTGAAAAGTAGTATATAATGCATTTAATTCTGTCTTACTAGAATAATAGTAGAAATAAACCTGCATATTATTGCTTGAAGCACAAGCTGCAGTGTAATCAGAAATTTGACCTTGGCAGCGCAAGCAGAGCCTGGCTCATGTCTTTCAAGTAAAGATTATTTTGCAAAGTTAGAAAATAATAAATCTGTTCGCGATGTGTATCTTCTTTCCTGCTTCCACCAGGAGAATAGTTTCAGCGCACTATCTCTGATAGTGCGAGCTGGGGAACCAGAAAGACAAAGAGAGGCATTAAAGAAGACATACATCTATTGTATTCGAACTAATCTGAGAACCTTGAATTGGCTACATCCTCAGGAGGTCATCGTGACTGACCAGGTGCTTGCAAGGCTGTAACATTCACATGGGAAAAGACTTTGAAAACACAAATTCAGCACTTTTATGAATTACTATGATGTAAAGACCCTGTCACTGACCACGCAGTGAGGTGGGCAAACTGATAATGACATGTATAAAAATGGTGCCCTTTGTGAATAAAACTAGACAAAATTCTGTACAAACTTGTGTATGGTTTTTTGCCTCCTAATGTACATTAGAGTTTAAGATACTCAAGTTCTCCTGCATTATTGTTTGTTATTGATTGACATTGTTTTTGAATAACTCAATGATTTTTACAGTCTGACTCTAACGTAATTTATTTAACATTTTAGTCCTTCGGACCGAATTCCCTGGTAAGCTGCAGGTCAGAATATATAGGTGGCAATCAAATCTTAGAAGAAGGAAAGACTCCGACTGAATTGTCGTGTCTAAAGAGGCTGTCCACTTGTCTGATCTGTGGCAAAAGCCGGAAAACTGGGTCCTAAAAAGCATATCAAACATAAGCAGGAGGCTCGGTAAGCAGAATTCCTCTCTTTGTTTTTGTTTTTAGATCGGGACCAGGTTACACTGTGCTATTGCTAAGGTTTGTGATAGCAGGGAGAGGTAGTCAAGTATTGTATCTTGAGTCATAGATCAGGAAATAAAACAAAGCAAAGTAAACAGTCATTCTAGACACTACTGTGAATACGGGAATAAGATACCACGTGGTACAAGAGAAAGGGTTACGAACAGTTCTGTTTTTTCTCTCTCTCTTCTTCTTTTTCTCTTTCAGAGACATGGGAAATGAATGCACTAAAGGGTCACGTGACCTATCTAACAGAAGATGCAAAATATATGCAATTACAGAGAGCAGATAATGAGATATTTTTCAAAATGGGTTAACAAGTATGACTTTGATGGTAAATTAGATAAAGTGTCATTAGTAAAACTTTTGAAACAGTTAAAATCTGACGCAGAAGGTCAGGCAAAAACAACAATAGTTGGGTGTTCCTCGCACATAGGTGGATTGAGGAAGTGAACCAAGGGAACAGAAAAATAAAAATGCAAACGCATTATTTTTAGACAAAGAGGATAATAACATAATAGTAGCATCGGTCCCTCCCCTACCACCTCCACCGATGCCTTACTCAGAATATGAAGCGGAGGGCGGCTGGACCCCCACGCTACCCAGAGACAACAGGGATATTAAGACAACCATTTGTAAGAGAACCTATCGACTAGATCCCTAACACGTCAAACGCTTATAGATGTTCAACCAAGCGGAAGTTTATTAGATGAGAGTGAGGAAATCTGTCCATTAATAGAAGTACCTAACCCACAGGCAGGACAGGAGGGCCAGGCCTCAACTCTCTTAGTATATAGACCATGGACACCGGAAGACATCCGAAAAGCTACAGAAGGCATTCCCCATCCAAAAATTAACTTTGAGAAATTTCTACAGGATTTACAGGGCATGAGATTAAGTTACCAATTTAAATGGGGAAGAAGTAGAAAGAGTAGTTAGACAAATTTTAGGTCCGGACTGGCACATGATTTGTGGCTTGAATGCCCGTGGATGCTAAACACAGGCCACTCCCACATAATGACGCAGAACTAGATACTAGATTGAAGGGTCTTACAGACCGCATTACTGAAAAATGGAAACCTAGGGCAGACTGGACTTGCATTAATCAATGCGCATAACGAGATAATGAAACAGTGGATGCATACTATGGTAGATTATTAGAATGTTTTAATAACCATAGTGGCATGCCTGTTCCTGAAAATCAAAAAGAATGATAGCTCATATGAACAACAATTGAAGAATGCATTTTTGAAAGGTTGTATTGCCCTATCAATAGCTTCATCACGAAGCACATGATAGATCATCAACAAGTAGGCTTCAAGCCTTGTTAGAGTATGCTAGGCATGCTGATAGACTTTTTAACAGTAAAAAGAAAAAGAAAACCCAGGTCTTCACAGCTGAAGACGCAGCGGAAGGCCTTGTAGTACAAGCAGCCAAAAGGGTAAGCCAAATACTCAGGGTAACAAACGCCTGACAGAAACTCAGAAATTTATGAGAGCAGAAAGAAAAAGGTGAGTGCTTCCAATTGCGTAAGAAGGGACATTTGGCAAGGGATTGCAGGAGCAAGGCACCTGTGGAAAAAAAGGATAAGGAAGATGAGGATTGACTATATGATTAGTTATGTTGCTCAGCAGTCACCAGGAGAGACTAATGAGCAGGGAATGATGTAAATACCTTAGAAGAAACAGATGACATGCAACCGGATGTAGAAGTTGGGGAAAGTGAAGTTTTAGATCTGGCATTACTGAGCTTAGAGCTCTATTTAGCAGACATCAAACCGAAGTTACACTTGGTGGAGGGGAGAGAAGTCAAATTTTGTGTGATTCAGGAGCATCACTTAACTTTGATACATCCTTCAAAGTTACTGAACATTCTGAGTCACCTGATTACATACATTAGTGAAAGCAGCAAACGGACAGCTGTACAGGGAACCACTTTCCCATGATATAGCAATAACTGACCTCGCCTCGGCATGACCCAAAGAAGTAAAATAGTACTTTCTGCCAAATGCCCCATGAACTTATTAGGAAGAGATCTTATGCAACTTTTGGCATAGCAGTAGTCCCTACCATGAACGGTATGGAGGCACAGAGACAAACTGATACTTTGTAGTAACGGGTCGGAGGGTGAGGCTTATTACTGGTACAGCCAGGATCTGGTTACAACCGGTCCAGGGCAGTGACCAAGGAACTAATGAATGTAGCCACCAGCAAGGTAAGCTTCCCCCGATGTTGACCAGCAACATTTATTACATTGTACCCTATATTGTAGCACACCAGACCTGATAAAGAATACTTAACAAAAGTTGTTCAGGAATCCTGCAAATAGACTGATACTACGGACTTATACTGGGACACTGAGGGCAACAGTGTAGTGAGTTGTTCGTACCTCAGGAGTTTTGGAATTGTACAAATCCAATAAACTACCACATGTTAGCCTAACCAAAAACAGGAATGTTAGGTGGGTAGACTTGGGTGACAAAGTGACAAAATGGGAGAAACTGACTGACTTAGAGTTGTCGGACTTAGGAGTAAGCAGAAACAAAAACTGAATTGATTAACGAAGCACCAGCCGTACACTTACAACAGAGTGAAGACAGCTGACTGGCATTCTTTGATAGAGGAAGAAGAAAAAGCTTTGAGTGAAATACCAAATGCTCTGGTCAACAGGAAAATCAGATGTAGGACTTATTCAACAGCAGGCCAGTAGTTATTACACCAAAATCAGCTTTTAGACCAAGGAAGAGACAATATCCTTTGAGCAAGGATGCGAACAGGGATCGCTCTATCATAATGGCATTACTTAAGAAGGGATACTGGTAGAATCCTTAGATTCAATATGTAATACCCCTCTATTTCCTGTGAAAAGCAAACGGGAATGGCGGATGGTACAAGATTTACAAGCTGTAAATGATGCGTATTACCAAGAGCACCCACGGTGCCAGACCCACATACTTTGTTAAATCCATTTGAAACCGCAACAAAAAATACTTCACCGTGGTAGATATTAGCAATGCGTTTTTCTCAATACCTATCCACCCTGACAGCCAGCATTGGTTTGCATTTACATTTCAGGGCAAAAGGTATAATGCATTAACCGACTACCACAGGGATATAGTGAAAGTCCAACAATATTCAAGACAAGAGATGGCTAGCAACCTGGCAGGGTTTTCCACCAGGGGCAGCCAAGTACTACTTTATGTAGATGACATCCTGCTTGCAGCCCCTACCCAGCAGCAGTGTAGGGAAGATACAATAGCCTTGTTGAAATTCTTAGCTGAACAAGGGCATAAAGTGAATAAACACAAATTGCAACTTTGGAAAGAACAGGTTAAATACCTGGGATATGTGATATCCAAAGAAGGCAGAACATTAGATAAAGATCGGAAAACAGCTATCTTATTAAGCACCTAGACCAACTACCAAAAGGAAATGATGTCCTTCTGGGAACCACTAATTTTTGTCGGTTGGATACCGAATTATGCTTTAGAAACGGCTCCATTGGCTGATTTAATATTTAAAACACCAATGGCAGCACAAGAAACACTGCACTGGACTCCAGAAGCAGAAGCAGCCTTTTGTAGACTAAAACAACTGATAGCTTCATCATTAGTTTTAGGGCTTCCTAATTACCATAAGAGATTTTTCCAAACTGTAGATTGTGGTATGGGATATATGACGCCAGTACTGACGCAACAACATGGCGCAAGCAACGCCCCATAGCTTACTATTCATCACAGTTAGATCCGTGGCACGATCATTACCACCCCTGCATAAGCAGTAGTCGCAGCAGCTATGGCAGTGCAAGCTTCAGCCTCAGTGGTGTTGTTTCATCCTCTCACGCTGAGAGTACCTCATGCAGTTGCAATAATTTTACTGCAAGAAAAATAGCATTTTTATCCCCCTGCCAGACATCTTTCTTGTATGGCCATACTATTGAGTCAACCCCATATGACAATTGAACGTTGTACAACATAAAATCCATCGACATTACTTCCGATTCCTGTGGATGGCACACCGCACAGCTGCCTGGCAGGAAATGGAACAAATAACCACACCCAGACAAGATCTTACTGATGTACCTTTAGCTGACGAGAGGTGACATTTTTAGGATGGGTCCTGTAGACGAGGTCCTACAGGAAACCTAGTGGGCTATGCAGTAGTGACTGATGATTTAAATCATAGAAGCACAACCCCTGCAACATAACCTGTCAGCTCAAGCAGCAGAATTGATAGCTTTGACGCGCTTGCACTCTAGCTTAAAGGCAAATGTGTTAACATATATACTGACAGTCAGTATGTTTTCTACAGTGCATGTCTTTGCACAACAATGGAAAAACAGGGGAATGATAACATCTACTGGCAAGCCGATTAATCATGCACAATTGATTCTGAACCTGTTAGATTCTATTCAGTTACCCACTAGAATAGCTATCTGTAAATGTGCAGCCCATACAAAACAACAAGATAGAATTTCAAAAGGCAATGCTCGGCTGATGCAGCTGCGGCTAAGCTGCCTCAGACCCAGAAACTGTGCTCTTAAATGAAGAACTACAACCTTCTGAGACTCTAGATTTAGAAATGTTAAAACAATGCAGACATTAGCTTCAAAAGCAGAAAAGCAAAAGTGGATAAACGAGGAGCAATCCTTGAAGATGGACTGTACATCTCCAAAGAGAAAAGCCCATATTGCCATCTAATTTATTTAGATATGTAGCTTTGTTGAGTCATGGGCAGAGCCATGTCTCAACAGGGGATGGTACAGTTAGTTAACAAAATATTCCAAACATATGGATTTACGTTTTAATTATACACAAAAATTTTGTGCAACATGTCATATTTGTAGCAAAACATCATGCACAGGAGCATTTAAACCAAAGCGCGGGAGCTTCCAACACCACTCCTATCCGCTCCATACTATTTGTATGGATTTCATAGAACTGAATAAAATGTGAAGGGAAAAATACTGTTTAGTAATCATAGATATGTTTTCAAATGGGTAGAAGCTTTTCCAACCAGGAACTGATGCAGCGACAGTAGCAAAAGCCCTAGTGAAAGAAATCATCCCTAGATTTGGCATGCCGAAAGAATTTATAGTGACAATGGGACACATTTCGTGAATCAGACAATTCAGCAGCTTGGGAGATTTTTGGGATTTCTTTGAAAAACCATTGTGCTTATCACCACCCTGTAGTCAGCAGGGCTGGTGGAAAGGTACAATGGAATCTTGAAAACAAGTTGAGAAAATTAATGAGTGAGACTCAAAAACTTGGATTTGCTGTCTGCCTTTAGCACTGCTGAGCATGAGAACTGTTCCAAATGTAAAGGGCTTGACCCCTTTGAGATAGTGTTTGAAGGGCATATTGTGTGCTACAATGGAAGGCCCTCATGCCTGCAGAGCTGGAGGTCATGGCTCATTAGCTAGTTATATGAAGAAGTTATTAACAAATAAGACTGTTTTGCAGTTGAACTCTTTTCAGATAAACGAGAAGCAAAACCAGAAGCCGCGTTGACCCCGGGTCCTGATTTATTGAAAATCATAAAGAGAAAGAACTGGGCGAGTCCAAAGTGGGAAGGTCCGCATTCAGGTACTATTGGCAACACCCACTGCAGTAAAAATTGCTGAGAGATCATCTTAAGTTCATTTGACCCACTGCAAACCTGTTAAGAAATTTAGTTTGGACATACCACAGGAACAGGATGGCCAGAGGCAGAATGAATAAAAATGTGAAACAACCCCAGAGACATTGGTTCATCATTGGCCTACTGATCATACACTTATTAACTATGTTTGTAGTAACCTTTTTGTTGTTATGGTTTTCTTGCATATAACTACAGAAGTGAAATTAATAAACGTGATGAAGGACTGGCTATAGACTGGGACCCAAACTTTAACACATACCTGGCTATGAAACGAGTTTATGTAGAGACTATGAACGTTTCAAATTGCTCGGTTTGTACTGGGCAATACCCACAGCATATGGAGGACTTTTGATGTCTGGCTGTCCCCTTGGGAATAAATGAAACTTGGGAAAACCTTGTTATTTGACACAGGCACTGTGAGATCACAAGACAAAGTGGCATTATATTTGCCTGTTACTCGTAGAAAGGAATTGTTTGTTTTGTT
>NC_056746.1:730438-749497 GCF_019279795.1 Protopterus annectens
GGGTTTAAAAACCAAAGGTTCCTTTTCCCCTTCCCCCAAAAAAAAAACCCCTTTTGCAAAAACCAGGGGTTTTAAGGGAAAAAAAAAAAAAAGGGGCATTTGAAATTGGGGAAAAAAAAAAGGGAAAGGGGGAAAGGGGGGAAAGGTATTTAAAATTTTGCCAAAGGGGATAAGGGAAGGGGAAACCCCCCCCCCCCCCCCCCCCCCCCCCACCCCCCCCCCCCCCCCCCCCCCTGAAAACCCAAAATAAAAAGGGGGGGGGAAAAAAAGGGGGGGGGAAAAAAAAAAAACCAACAGCAGACCCCCGGGGCAGTAGCAAAATAACGCAAGATACGCCAGGTCCAGGAAAGTAAAAATGAAAGTAGGCTGCAGGATGCACCCCAGAAAATGGTAGGTGCAACATGCAGAAATGTAAAGGGAAGGTCAAGAGGTAATCCACGGCAGGCAAATGTAATTAAACACCAAAGGCAACAATAGTAGTTCCGCAGTAAAACACAAAAGATAACCACAAATCAAAATACACCCCCTATGACATCATGGGTTCACAGCACAATAGTATAAAGTGGAAAGCCCCCAACACACACCGGGGTATCCCCAACCCCCGCACCATAGGTGTAAACACAGGGGAATTTTTAAAAATGTACATTTTGGGGAGCTGCCATAGCTGTGATTCATCAGCATTTTTAGAGACTGACGGTGTTGTGGAGGAGGGCCGACAACCACCGCAGGCCTCGAGGAGAAGGAGAGTGTTCAGACCAAGGGTCCTACCAGGGGCTACATGCCCTGGAGATAGTAGAGCGTTCAGGGTGGACAGGGACATCTTACAGCAAATAGTGGAGCTGTCCCGGCCAAAACCAAAAACAACAGAGGGGAACCCATCCCAGTGGACACGAAGGTATTTTAAGCCTGCAATACTGGCCACGGTACCTTTCAAAGGCCAACTGGAGATAAAAGGGTATCTAAATCAGCATCCAGGGTACTACACCAGTTCCTGGATGCCATGTTACCACATGCCAATGAGCAGATATACTTCCCCAGAACTCAGGAGGAGTTGGGCAATAGGGCCACTTCCACCGGTGGCACAATCCCCGGAGGTACTGGGTGCGACGCACAATACAAATCAAGTCACCCCCCGGGTGAGGGGGACACAAAAAAAGGGGATTCCACTCCATCAACTGCCAGGTCATGTGCAATGCCCAGGGCATTATCATGGATGTGTGTGCTGGCAGCCCGGGGCTCCCATGACCCCATATCTGGCATGCCTCACAGCTGTATCAGGTATTTGTCAGGGGACACCCCAAATGCCATCTCGGGGGATGCTGGCTATGCACTGGAGCCGGGATAAACTCCCATCAGAAATGCACACACACCCATGCAAGAACCCCATAATGAGGCACACGCAAAACCAGAATCATCATAGAGTGTTTCATGCTGAAATCAGGTTCCTGCTTGGATACATCTGGTGGAGCCTTGCAGTACTCTCCAGGCACGTCCCCACATTAATATGTGCCATGCTACATAATATGATCCTGCGGAAGCAGCTGCACAGGGACAAAATGGTAAAGGGCCCCTCATAGCCCCCCGCAATTGCAAAGGCCATTACAGGCACAGACGTATTCACACCATGAACACACTGTGCCAGCCCCAGTAGGAGACGGAGGCATCCCAATATGCCTATGCCTTGGCAAAGAGGAACGATAGCACATACCTGACAGTGTGGGCCCCCGGACTGACACCTCCCACCCACACACAGTAAAATGGATGGCACAAAAACATGACCACCTGTAAATTGTAATGTATAGGGGCCCAATGTGTGACTCCTACATAGGCAGCCCTCAAACATTGTAAACACAACAGCCAGTGGAACAGGGAATGCCAACACGTGAACAGTATATGAGTCTTACAGCATATGGTGGTGTGTGTGCCTGTAAATTCCCAGATATATATATATATATATATATATATATATATATATAAAAAAACACATATGCATATATATAATACAGATAGAAAGGGCAATAGAGGGATATATGGTGATATAGATGGATTCAGCGATATCTGCAAATAAAATAGATAGTTCAACACTTTATAACATCTTGGAGGTACAAATAAATAGGATACCGCCAACCATGGAAAACATAGAATCAAACCACGAGGCTGAAAGACATAGAACAAGTACCAGAACAGTACATCCGGTAATAGTATGATGATATGAAGGACATTAGTCCCCCTCCCTGGGGGTCCAGAGGTACTGTGTTCAACTGTGTCTTTCCTTTTGGGGGGCTTTGGGGGTGATGTATCCTGTAAATTTGTGTGTGTTTTGTGTGTTTTTTGTGCCAACGGGGCAGATAAAGGGTAGGTGTGGGTATAGAAAGGGGAAAGGTTTCCTTCCCACAGTAGGAGGGACACCCCACCCTGGGCAGGTGTGTCCTGACATAAAAAAACAAAGGGCAAATGTCCGAGAGGGTAGGACATAAATATGTCCCATATATAATGTAACAGTCTTTTTTAATAGTTATGCCTGTATGTAAGAAACTTAAATGTTACATGCAATATGATAAGTAGCCAAAGTCACAAACAATGGGTATGAGTGAGGATAAAAGTATGTGCAAACCTGTGTACTGATGGCTATGTTTGGCCTGTAAACCCCCTTTGTGTCCCCAAGTGTCCAACAATGACCATATGAAAAGGTGGCAACCCATGGCAAACAGGTTTTTTAACAACACAACCACAATGACTGCAAATATCTGGGACAGAAATACAAGGGATAGCTGTCATTAAAATATCCCTGATATATCGCTGCAATTACGGAGGTATACAAGTACAAGCTCACCTGCAATATAGAAACCAATTAACAACCCAATCCCGTAACATAAGTCTACTAACTGTTAGCTCTTAATTAGGGAAGAGCCCACACATATATAATTATGTAGAAATGAAAGGGCCCACAAACCTGTATATTACAAACCCCCGACATCCCCACACTAGAAACTAAAGCAATACAGACTAATACAGCACAAACATCAGTCATCAATTACATCTGCAAAACCCCTCAACATCCCTGTGAGAGACAAAATTTAAAAGGGCCATGCAAAATTGCGGGCTTGTATAATGGAAAAAACAGCCATGTTACAGGTTTTGTTGAAACTTTATCAGACGTGGGATGACAGGTACACCCACATGTTGAACCAAAACTCTACCTGTCACACACAATCCACGGGGACATGAATCCAAACTATACTTGTTCCACATAGCAGTTGCAGTTACACATAAAAAAACACAATACAGAGTCTGGGTGGGGCAAATGGCAACCCAAGTGGAGAACCCAATTATCCCCACTGTGAAATTGGTGAATGGAGTAGCTGCACAGCTGATATGCAAGTAATTAGTCACCAGGAACACCAATTGGGGGGAAACCACATTTTTCAGGTATCGACGATATAAGGATGACTTGCCAGACATTCAAACCGTATGCTCATACCAATAACAGTTGAAACATGTGAGAAAATAGCGGCAACAAAAAGGTATGTAGAACCGATATGTAAGGTTTTTATAGCATGTCTGTATTAATTAGTTTTATGTATGTATAGCCTTTTTATTAATTAAAGTGTCCGAATGCATAAAGGGGGGAAAGGTATTTATGTAGTGATGTTTGCTGAGCATACTAATGCTTTAGAAACTGTTTTCCAGCAGTGGGACACAAGGTACACAGCACAGACACCACAAGGGATGCTACATGGGGGGTTAAACAGAACAATCCCAAACAAGCAGTGGTAGGGTATGTCCAACAAGGGGGGCCATAGCGGGGGATAGTATATGTTGATATACTGTCACAGAAATTTTATGGGCATATAACGAATGACATATGTAAGGTGGCCCCCTGTGCAAGTATGCTTTGCATTATGGGATTATGTAAATATGTGTAATGTATAGTATTTGGTAGATATGACAGATATTCTAACAGCATAACAGGCATATCATGCATACCACAGGAAACCTATTGGTATGAAAAACAGGATACATATGGCCTGTAGGTATGGGACATGTAATAGCATGATAGCTAATCTAAATGGAAGGGCTACCAAGTAACCATGCACAAAGGACATGTAATAGCTTCACAGGTCATAGTGGGGTACTATGCAGTCTGGCAAGTCCATGTGTAAACCAGTGTTCACACAGTGGCACCTCTCTAGGGTAGTGTCCTGTGAACAGCAGAGCCATGTACCTGCACCTCTGCACAGTACAGCCACTGCAGTGATCCCAGGCCTACATTTTCCCCCACCAAAGGGAGGTATCACATGAACAGTGCTACTGAGTGCCCCCTTGATGTACATAGGACATGTTCCAAGCATGGTGAGTGTCCGGTTTGGGAATGTAACCCAGAATCCCACTCATTGGGGCATGTGTGCACATATCCATGAGCATGTTGCTCACAGGGGCCCTCTGCTTATTTTTATGAGGAGTATATCCACAAAAATGTTGTGGACATGGGCCCTGTCTGTCAGCAGAGGTCACCCTGAGTATGTAGTATGCAAATGTGTACAGATGTGGTGTTATCAGCCGCATATTTAAACTGTTGGAGCTCAAAACATCATGGCTGTTAATGTTGTGGCATGTAAAGTGTAGCTGTTTTTAAGGTACACCCAAAGGGGGTGGTGTACCCTTGAATGTGTGTAATGTTTGAGTTCAGAGGTACAATGGGTGCCTATGACCAGCTACACACCCAGTACAGATGGTGTGGCCAAGAAGGATATCCATGCCACAGTGGCAAGGGAACCACAGGAGGGGGTGACATATGTGTACTGCAAACATGTACAATGTTTTGTATGTGGGGACTACCACCATGTGATAGTCAGTGGGTAATGGTGTAATGCAAAGGTGAGGGCATGCACCTTTTTCATGCAGCTTGAGCCATGATGTCATATTATGTATCTGTCACGGGACCCCCTATGGTTGGAGTCAGTATCAGCTGGTGGAGCAATCAGGGGCGTATGGGGGGTTTGAAAGCTAGGCAGGAAAGCCCCCTGTGTAGCCTTTTCTGGGGAAGCAAAACTGAACATGAGGGGTATGACTGAGGCCCATGCCAAATGTACCTGACAGTAGGGTACTATGGTATGTGGCCTCATGTGTGTCCTGTCCATGAGCCACATGCATAACATCCTGAGACACAGGGCAATGTGCAGGTGGATGTGTATGTTGTCAATACCAGAATGGGGAATGGTGCTAAAAGGCAATGAGGGACAATGAAATGTGTGGACCCCCACCATCAGCAACTGCCCTGGTAACTTTTGAAAGGAGTCCACCAGTGTGGGGGCCATGTTTGGCCAACAACCCCAAACCCCTGGCACAAAGGACGGAGCCCAACAATGTTTGGAATGACGCCGATGATGTGCCCCATACCCATGCAGAACAGTCCAGTCAGGTTTTAGGACTATAGTCCCACTGAAAGGGTGCCACCTGTGTGAGTGTGATAAATGGCTGGGGCCATTCGGGGGCACAATGTCTGAAACAAGGCTATTACTGAATATGGTGGCCAGTGGGGAGTATGTTTCAGGGGTTTTGGGGGACATCACAGCCTGGGGGAAGGTGACATGGGGCCAGTGTCCCAGGAAAAAGAGTGTAGGTCAGTACTGTGGGTGTGCCCACGGGGACACCACAATGTTCATGGGATTGCGCCCTGTAGTGAGTGAGAGGGTAATGTAGCATTGAATCCATCCTCCAGCATTTGCCAAAAACACCTGGGTCTGCAATTTTCCCTGAGTGACTTTTGTATGTGACAGCAGATGTGGGTGTTGCCATCAATACTGACATACCACCATAATGCCGGGTGGTACACCCGGAATGTGTGGCAGTATGTTTACGTAGCTGTTTTGGGAGTATGTGATGAGGGACCCTGTGGCCCCCCCCTGACCAGTGAGCCACCCACACATGGGAATGTACCCCACTGTGAAACACCCTACCCTTTTGGGACATCATATGTCCATGGAACTGACCCCAGAGTGGCGCCTGTTATCTGGTGTGTACCATCAGGGTGTGGAATAGCATGATCCATGCAGTTGTGTACTGCTAATGAAGTGCCTGGGGTATGTGTCAGCATTTGTATGTGCATTGTCCATCTGCAGGGTGTCATGATGTTAAAACCGCTGTCAAGACGCCGTATGTTGAAACACATGTACGGGGTTTGCTGTGATGGGTGTTTTGGGGATGTGGCTAACAAGGGATTAGCATATGTTGAATCCACCAATGAGGGATAACCCCAGGTTTTAACACCAGTCACAGGGTGGTGTTTCATCCCAAATAATGTGGTCTTGGAGGTGGTGTTTTGGGTTTGATCCAGCAGAGGGAGGATGACCATGGATGTGCACATGAGTGGCTATCCCAGTTGGGGTAGTGTCAGTCACACATCAGTGGGCTGTCTGGGGCCCCACTGTCCACATCCCAACATAGAAGGGTTCCCCTGGGGTATGTGGCTTGCTTGTTACAATGTGTAAAACGTCCCCACAGTTAGTTGCACGGGGAGCACCTCTGATGCATTGTGCTAAGTAACTTGCCAGGATGTGTGAAAACATAGTGGATAGGGGAACCCCTCAGCTGTGGGTGTCCCGGGTCCAGGTATGTGCCTGAAAGGTATGGTCTGTCTATAACCTGTCATTGCAGGTGTGCTCTGCAGAGCCTAGAGGCAGGTCCCAGTCATGCAGAGATGTTTGAGTGGTGCATTATAAGGGGGCCTTGCCCACAGAGGAAGATGAAAATTGTGACATGACCCCATGTGTAGTTCCCCTGCCGGTGACAGTTTTTGGGAAACCAGACAGGGTATGAAGCAGCAAAGCCTTACATGTGAGCTGTATAGGGGTGCATGCAAATCATCTGTGACAGCATTTTGTTTGACCCGGCCATAGCGGGCAAACCCCATGTGTAAGACAATAGGAGCATGGCAACTGTTGAATGAACAGTGGCTTTTACAGGGTATGGTGGAGAAAGCAAAATGCTCCCCCGGGCTAGGCCCACACCCTCAGGGTATAAGCGGTAGCTATTGCATGTCCCCCGCCTGTCTGTGGTGGCATCACGGGGGTCAACCCAAATGGGTGAATATATTAACCGGGGAGGGGTGGCATGGGGCATGGTTATGTTCAGAAGCAACCCGAACAAAATGAACAAGCCTTTTGTCCCGGTCCAGTGTGACCCCCCGAGCAGTTGATGGTGTGTTTTGAAGTTAAACCCATTTCTGATTTTCCCAAATTTGGGGAAAGCATTTTTTACAGGGCCCTAGTTGGGTTAAAATTTTTCCCATTTTAGCATTGGAATTACTGTTTTTACCCGGGGCTTGGGAACTTAACCCTGGCCCCCTTCCCCAAAAAAGCCCCAATTTTAAAAAGGGTTGGCCTTAAAAGGTTTTGGGGGTCAAAATGGTTTGTTGAGATATTCCTTTAAATGTTTCCCCCTATTTTCCATGGCTGCAGGTAAAAATTTAAAAAATGAAAGTGTGACAGTTCCAATGTGGAATTGGGGCATGCATTTTCCCCAAATGAAGGGGCCTCAAAAGGACATGAGAGCATGCCCCCCGCAGGCTGCAGAAGTGCATCCCCACAGGCTGTGGCTATGTTGGGGGGTACATTGAAACGAGACAATTGCTCTATTGCCCCACATATCCCTCAATAAACATGCACTGGTACGACAGTTGGGCATGCCCGATAACAACCATGTCCCACAGGATATGTGCTTGTACAACAGCTGTTAAACCCGCTGGGGAATGTGGACAGCCCGTGTACCTGTGGGGAAAGGTGTGGAATGGGCTATAATGTAGCCCTGACATGCTACAAGTTCTCAACAACTGCCTAGCATGACCCTACAAAAAGATAGGGTGTTGAAAAATATCAACCCACAAGTGGTGATGACAGTCATTTTTGGGGGATGCACTATAACCCTGTGAGTATGGTGTGCATGTCCATGAACCATTACACTGTAGATGTTAGCATGATGTGACAGCACATATTTTTTAAAAAATCCGTGTCACAGGAGGTTTCCCCCAGTGGCCTGTTGACAGGTCACAACTACAAAAGGGGCAAAGGGCATGACAGCACACCATGCCAGCTACAGTAGAACAGGGGTTTAAAGTGTTGTACCCCCCCTCATTGTAGCCCATAAAACCCGACAAATGTTAGGCATCTGTGTATGTAAGGTGTGAATGGCCATGACCTATCAGATAGCTGTGTCAGTGTTGTGAACAACATACAGAATGGGCTTTTGGGGGAGGGTGTGAAAATGTGCACATCTGATGGATGATACCCGCATGTCACCCTAGGTGAAAACCCCGTACCCAAAAAACCACCTAGGCCAACATTATGGACACTGTGAAAGGGGTGGTGCTTTCATGCACCCCCCATGGTGACCTCCAGGCCCCAGGTAGTCATATGAGGTACCCCTGTCATGTCAGGGGGCCATCCATGAGCAGGAGATCATGGACAGGCATATACAGCACTGTGGTGACCAAAGGATCACCCACCTGGGGGTAATGGGGGGAAATGCGATACCAGCCCCCACAATCCACACCCCACTATGCAGCATGCTGTCTACCGCAAAGGCATTTTTCACCCTGATGATGGACATGCTAAAGTCCAAACCTGATCAATGAAATGTCATACAGCCATCCAAAACAGGTACCCAACCCCCCCAAATACCATGCAACCCTGTCCATCAAAGCTGCCCTGTCATCCCAGTCAAAATGGTAGTGTTTTCAACTGCTGGATCAGTAATGTGGCACTGATGCCCCGCGGGGGACAATGGCTGTCTGTTACAGCTTGAAACCATGCCCCCATGCTATGGTTGATAACCATCCCCCCAATGTGTATACCTTTTCCCCATCACATGTAATACAGGCGTGGGGGAGGATGGAACAGTTTTACATGCTTTTAGATGTATATAAAACACATGCAAAAGGTGTCCATGATGTGTGCATTGTCACTGCTGTCCATTACCTGTGTCTGTGTTGATATGTGACATATACACAGCATCCAGGTCAACAGTATACCGTGGGCACATCAGGCATGTGGGTAGGTAAGAACACAAATGCAGGCAAAAGACATGCCCACACAAGACAGCATTTACATGGGTATGAACACTGTAATGAGGTGACACATATATGGTGATGATATCCCAAAAGGGTGTACATGTGTGACACCCAAAAGCAGTCGGGCAGTGTCATGATTTTGCAAAAATAACCAGATGTAGTAGATGTCAAAAAAGGGAGCAGTATCTCTGTACATTTTGAAACTGTGACCTGCACCACATTATGTCTTACAGATAAAGCCACATCCCACATACACCCCCCGGGGGATGATGTCTCATCCCACCTCCATGACAACTATGATTGTTGTTCAGCCATGTGCCACACATGCCCCGCAAGGGGTACCTGTGGGAGGATCACGCAGGAGGGGGAGGGGGGGCCAAAGCACCTCCCGCAGGTGTGCAGAACCCCAATTTTCAAAATCAAAAAAGCGGGCCCCCAAGGGAACAAGGGGAACCCAAAAGACTCACACACACCGGGGGGGCCAGTCTGGGGGGAACAGCATCCAAAACACTAGCTGCCATCAGGTGGGGTTCCCCAAACCCAAAGGCCAGTTGCCTGGTAAGTCAAGCCTATGGCTATTATATCCCCTTTGTTGCATGTGTCACAATTTTGTAAAGAACAAATATGCAAGGTATGTGGAAAACATTTCAAATACAGTATGTTTCTGTGTATGCACACATTTCAAATATATGCTATTACACATGAATGTGTTACATGCACAGTGCAAATGTGGCTGTCATACAGTCAGGAAATTTTATACTTTTGTCACCCTATACAGGTACCCCTTTGGGGCCAAAATGGGGGTTTTAGGGGATGCATCATATACATGTTGTGTGAATTTTCCCTTTGGGAGAAATTTACACCTGTGTTTGTTCCAGAAATATGCTACACCCCCCTTATTCCCCACCCATGTCTTATCAAAAAATGATCACCACTTTAAACCCCAGATTGTCTTGCCTGTGTGGGTTTTTGCATGGTGGGGTGTTCTTGGGGCTTGTGTTGCTTGGTGTGTGGGTTTCCCGTCCCCGTGGCTGTGTTGGGCAGCCCAATTCACCATTGTGTCTACCCCCCGCATTGGGTGCACAATTGTGATGGCCCCCTGCATGTCCCCGCATGTAGTGTTTTGTTTCAAATTGTACCATCGCATGCCTTAAAATCCAAACATACAACCGGCTGCATAGCCCTGTGGATTGTGACAATTGACACATGGGGGTATGTATATGGGCAAAACAGCATGTGGAAAAGAGCCCTCAACACAATTGGCCCAACACATGTCCCACATGGCCATGGGGGGGGGGCCCAAGACATGTAGCCAACAGACTTTGGGGGTGTATAACCCTTTGCACATTTTCCCCCATGGCCAATTAAGCCAGTTGCCAATTATACAGTTTATGTGGTCACGGACAACCAAAAGCCTGTGCACACCTGGAGGTGTCACTGAACTACCAATAATTGTTGAAAATAGACTTTTTGCATTTGGGTTCAAGGCAAAGCATTTTCGCCTGATGCCTCAGTTCCAGCAATGGCACAGTGTCTGTACTTCACCTGTATAGCAAGTAGTGGCCTACACTACCCCCCCTGCTCTGACATTTGCTAAACTGTTCTACTGAGGGCACACACAACACGCAATGTGAACCCAATGATCTGACAGTGTCAGGAACCATTGTTCAAACATGTATCATGTTAATGCCTGCACAATTACTGTCAAGGGAGCCTGTGCGATCCTGTTTTCCACATGGGGCAGGGATCACATACTACCAGGGTGAACGCATGGTGATATAACCTGTTGCTTGTGTGACCCCAGGTGTTGTTGGGTGTTGTGTTGGTCGTGTTTGTGTGGTCGTGTTTTTGTGTTTGGTTGTGTTGTTTTGTGTGTTTTGGTTTTGTTTTCTTTTTTTGTTTTCCCCGGTGGTGGTTTTGGGCCCCCCCTTTTGGGTTCCCCCGGTTGTTTGTTGCTGGGGTGCCTGTGTTTGGGGGTTGTCGGCTAATTGGCCTTTTTCATTTTTTCTTTGCAACAGGTTTAGGTGCTTTTCCCCCTGGCCGGGGGGTTTTTTGTTTGTGGGCCCCCGGCGCGGGTGCTCGGGAAAACCGGGTTCAGGGGTGAATTTGCCAAAGGGGTTTCCCCCTTCCCCTTTCATCACCCCCAACAAACCCCACACCGTGGCCAGAGAAGGCGCCCGGTCGGGCGGGAACAGGAAAAGGGGGGCTCAAGGTTTCACAACACCCATTTTGTCCCCCGGAAGCTAAGGCAAAAATGTGGCCAAAGGGTGTCGGAACCCTGGGAACACCTAGGAAGGGGAGCTTTCCCAAACCATTTCCAGTTAAAAGGGACAGGATTGCCCGGGGGAAAAGGGGGCAAGGTGCAGGGGCTGCTTAACCCAAAAACAACACCAGGAATTTTGGCAAAAGGCTAACACGGGGGGGAAGTTTAAGGCCATTGTAAATGGGGGCCCTGACCGGGAGGCAATTTCCACGGCCGGGAGCTTCGTTGGAAACCCGTAAGGGGTTTGGCCAAAAGTAACCCGCAACAAAAACAACGGGGGGTCCCCCTCCCCATCCTCCCATGTTTAGCAACATGCTTCCAACCGAGGGGTAGGGCCCCTATGCCCGGAACTTCCCGGAATGTGGCCCGGCCGACCCCTTTTTCCCCACCCGGTAGGGTGCACAAAATTGTGCCGGGGAAAACAAATGGGGTTAAAACCTGTTTCATTTGGGGTTATTTCCCCTGTTTGGGGTAAAAAGGAGAATGTTTTCAATCCACACACACAACTGTAGGGCTCCCAATTGATTTTACGAAAGTCCGGGTTCAACTTTACCAGGGCCCTTCCCCCTGTGTTTTATCCAGGTCATTTTGCCCCCTGGAAAAATTCACCCCCTTGCAATGTGAATGTCCCCCCTGTTTTCCCCCCATTTTGGGGGGTTGCCAAAAATTCCCCACAGGGTGAAAAGCTTGAAGAGGTGTATGGGAAATTACCGGTATTTTCAGGGGAGGGTTGTACCGGGTGGAAAAGAGAGTTATTCATTGGTTTGTGACCCATGCACAGTCCCTGAAATTGGGGACATGGGCCCTTGGGTGCACCCTATTGCCAATTGTAGAAGTTTGGTTTGGAACCCTGGGTTCCCCCTATGGGAAACCCCTGGCCCCGGTAGAGTTTTGGGGGGGCCCCTTGGAACGGGTTTAAGCATTCCTTTTAATGGAAAGTCCCCACCTTTTGGAAACCCTCAAAGCCCTTTGCAACCCCATGTGGTGGCCAAGGTACAGGGACGGGGTGACATACAACCCCGGCTTCCCCCCGGTATGCAGCAAAGGGTGCAAGATGTGTAGGGCAACTTGGTATCCACTTTTTTTTTTTTTTTTTTTTTTTTTTTTTTTTTTTCACCCTGGTTTAACTTTTCGGCCCCAAAAATGGGGAGTGCTTTTGGGAAAGTACACCGGGCCCCATATTTTGATTTACAAAGGGCCCCTTGAAGGGGGCCCCAAAATTTTTTAGGTAATTTTGGATTGGTTCCGCACTTTCCCCTTGCCCCCCCTGGGCCCATTTGTTTGGGGGTCAGTGCCACAGGCTACACTGGACAGAGACGTGACATACAAAAGGGAAAATTACAGGTATGGTGACAGGGGAACACAGCGGCCTGGCCAATGATGATGTGGGTGTCACTTGGTAGCTGGAGGCCACACTGGGCACAGTAGGACCCTGTAACAAGGGAACATGGCGCATTCACGGGTGTACACCACTATAATAAATGTGTGCAGGTGGGCCCCTTTCCCTTGTGGTCATCACCCTCACAGTACTATGCACCCACAGTGTCACAGAAAAGGGGACATGCACAGGTAGCCAGTATGGCTGGGACCTATGGCATCAACAGGGTTGTGCAATGCATCACCATTAGGGTTTTCACCAGGGGGGTTATTCATTTCCCACCTATATTAGCATACACCCTCACACCAAGCACCAAAAAACAGACACACACACACACTGGTGCCCACACATGTGTAACGGACCCCGGGGGGATGCACCTCACCCCCGCCATGTTTCCCCCCGGTATGTACAGATCTCTACAATGGTGTACAGGGATGTGTAGCAACTGGGACATATTCCCCATATGTGGCATCCCTGGTCACACTTTCCCAAAATGGCAGTGCTGGGAATGATACACCTGCCATATGATGACACGCTTGATAGACATGCAGGGGTATTGATTGCATTATGTGTACCAACGCTATATCTGGCAAATGTGCTGCTATATGCACACGGAGGGTAGGTGTTACAGGTGCCATGTGACATATAGTTGTTAACACCTGACCGCTGTGTATGCATTATGTCAGCACCGCCGTAACAGCGACATAGCGTGTTTGCACATGGCATGATAGGATGGTGGGGACACAACTGTAGCCCCCCCTGCACACATACATCTAGACGGTGGTTCACCACATTATGTACACACATCCCTCCATCTGTTTGTATGTCACCATATACAGGTGTCAATGACGGGTCTGCATTGCGTCTGCATGTCGTAGGTAGGTGCAACTATGTTACGAACATCGGCCACTGCACATGCATGTTTGCTGCATGCACAGTACAGATATCACGTGTCTTCTGTTGCCATGTTTGTATGCATTGCTATTGTTGGACATGTGTGTTGACATACATAACACATGGACTGTGGTATAATAAATAGGGTGTCACAGGCAACCAGTACAAGGGTATGTGTCCCGGTCAACACTGCTACCCCCTGTAGTGTGAGCATTCAACAAACATGGGCCCACCTTCAATTTGCGTGTGTAGCATTGATTAGGCCAGTGTTATGCACGGGGTACATCAAAGGCTATGTATGTATGTGTTGTGTGTGCAGTCCATGCACACATCCACACAATCACATGTATGACATACCCAGATGTGTGTTCATTGGAGTACAGCAACAGTCAGGTGTCACAGCTGTGTAAGGGCCATGGCATGTCTTGAGCCAACCTGTTCATGTATACTGGTATCATTGCAATGCATAACACCTGTTAGATCCCTGTTGGTACATGTGCACTCTGCACAGCTGGTGTACACCACTGTACAGCCCAGTGGTCATGTGTCACATGGTGTTGTGGGATAGTAAGGCTGTGTAGTGCTGCACCGATGACATGGTGCTGACTTGACAGCTACAATGTACACTGGTTTTGGGGTGTGACCTGCACCTGTGACAGCTGTGATGGCAGCTGTGTGTGTACAGGTCACTGCATGTGTGACCGCCCTGTGCATGAGGGCAGTTATACCTTACTGTGCCCTTCTGTGTGTACACTCCATCTGCATGCAAGATGGCCCTTTGCAACTGCTGTGTGAGCATGCCCAGTACATCATTGTATAGATGGACACACAGTACATTCCACACTGCACCCTTCCGTGATTAGAGTCCGTGTGCATGCAAGTTGGCCCTTTGCAACTGCTAAGTGTGTGAGCATGCCCAGTACGCCGTTGTGTAGATGGACACACAGTACATTCCACACTGCGCCCTTCCGTGATTAGAGTCCGTGTGCATGCAAGATGGCCCTTTGCAACTGCTAAGTGTGTGAGCATGCCCAGTATGCCGTTGTGTAGATGGACACACAGTACATTCCACACTGCACCCGTGATTAGAGTCCGTGATGCAAGATGGCCCTTTTCAACTTGGGTGCATGCAAGATGGCCCTTTCAACTGCTAAGTGTGAGCATGCCCAGTATGCCGTTGTGTAGATGGAAAACAGTACATTCCCACCCCCCATGATTAGAGTCCTGTGCATGCAAGTGGCCCCCAATGTGTGAGCATGCCCAGTATGCCTTTGTGATGGAAAACAGTAATTCCCCAATTTCCCCTTTCCTGATTAGAGTCCTGTGCATGCAAGATGGCCCTTTGCAACTGTAAGTGTGGCATGAGTTGTAGATGGAAAACAGTACATTACACCGCCCTTCCTGATTAGACTGTGTGCATGCAAGATGGCCCCAACTGCTTTTGTGAGCATGCCCAGATTTTAGATGGACACACAGTACATTCCAAACAGGCGTGTTTGTGGGGATGGCCCTTGACACCTGTATGCCATGGTGGTCATGGCAGCAGATGTAAATTTTAATGTACTGGTGCCTACATTGTGGTTGTTGAAGGGGGTATGTCTTTCAAACCCAAACTATTTAGTGTTGTGTGTGTGTTTTGTTGGTGGTGGTGTTTGTGTACATCTACCTTGGGGGCAGTAAATGCTTTAACCCCCTCTCCATTCCCTATCGGCATTTCCCTTTTCGGATGATGTCACCCACCTAGAAGTATGCCTCTGGGAGTGCTGTGTTCAGTAATCTCGGGAGCGCTTTTGTAAATGCGTAATGCTGTAGTGTGTTAGGTAGGTAGGTGTATGTTCAACTCCCGGGCCCCTTTCCCAAGGGGGTGTGTGTGTGTGTGTGTGTGTGTGTGTGTGTGTGTGTGTGTGTGTGTGTGTTTCCCGCCGCCCGGGGGCACAGTAATGCTTTTTGATGCCCCCATTCCCCTTAATATGTATGTGGATATTAGCACATTCTTCCATTGTCTGTACATTTTCCCCTTGGATGTATCTGAATGGCTTTTTGTGATAGTGCACATACTGTTTGCTGTAGTGTTTGGGTTTTTTGTGTGGACCAGTTATTTTGTTGCTGGGTATTCCCAGGGACATTGAAAACAATGATAGTACAGCACCTTTAAACGGTCATGTGCACATCTCAGCACAGTCAGCAGTGGTTATTACTTTGGAGGATGATTGGATATACCTTGTATTACATGGCAATACTATGCAAATCAGGTTAACATTACTGACCCCCGTTTATCCACAGGTTGTGTACAGATCCCAATGTATTTTATACATTGCCAGGTGCAGGACTGGACTATGGTTGAATGCATGGGGGGGTGTCCATGGCCAGGAATGATGATCTGTACAGCCTGGCAGGTGCAGTCTGTGACTGTCCCACAACCTCCAGTATATGGCTGACACATGCTGAAACAGTGTACATGCAGAGACATACATAAAACAAACAGCTAGGGATAACACATACACACACAAAATTGCATCAACATTGGGCCATGCAAAACCTGTTGTCCCTCACACACACACAAATGCATACATGTTGATTGGCTGGTTCACTGACAGGCTCTGGAAAAGAAACTACATACCCTGTGCATATGATGACCCCTTTCCCTTTGTAATGTGTAACATTGATGCAGGTATGGACTAACATGGTGCTGATGCACAGGGTGGCTTCATACCTGTAATAATGTTACAATGTTGTTAACACAAAGTGTGATTTCCTTCTAGGTGTATGTAAGCAGGCATGATACATTCCAGCTATGTTAATTCTGAAGATGTATTATCCATCCATGTGCCATTTGACTGACGTGTGTAGTATTGGCAGCATGTGTTAATGAGTGTGTAGTACATGTGGATGTGTAGTACAGATTTACATGTATCTATATGTGAACATGGTGAAGGTGCACTGTCTGCATCTACATGTATAGTGGACACATTGGAATGGTGACATGCCCTGTATTTCACACTGTTAACACGTCATACTTTCTTTTGGGGGTATGCATTATACTACACATATTGTTGTACTTGTCTACACATGTGATTGTATGGTTTTCCCGGTGCTGTGGGTGATACTGTTACTATCTGTCATAGTTTTGCATTATGGTAGTAGACACATCAACAGTCTGAATGACCAATTGTTATATGATATTTTCCCCTGACCCACACATGTAGGCAAAAGGCATGTGGATCCAAATGTAATACTATACCAGTTCGCACTGGTATTGACCAAAATTGCTGGGACCATTACTGTTTGACATGTAGCCATGTTAGTTACAAAAAGACAATAGGGATATTCCTGTCCACATCTGGGAATTCATACTGTGGCCTAGAATGCATTCTGCACATGAAAAGTTTTTTGGTTATCCAACCCATGCTGTACACCTATAAGGCTAAACAGAGTCAGTTATCCACATTTACTACACATACTTTACCAACAGTAACACATAGGTATTACACCCTAATATGTATAATGGGTAACAATGTGTACATATAGATATGTGCTACGTCATTTGTTATTTGATATTTGCATTTACAATGGTATTGTGAAGTACATCACTGTATCACATATGCAATGAGAGTTCTGCATGCATATCCTCCAAGGTGGTTGTACAACTATGATGAATGTCCATTATTGACATACTTTGCTGTGTTTGAGCTGTTCTTCAGTATTACACATACATGAACAGTCACTCACACTATGTATATAAACTGTCATGTGTGTGTGTGTGTGTGTGTGTGTGTGAGACACAGATGACCTAGGCCACAGACAATTCTGATACATGTAGTTGACAAGTGCGGTAATGCTCCACCAGATGTGTCCAGGCACCAGAACTGTGACTTGAGTGACACAAACACATGCTAGAGTAAGATTTCTGTATGTGCATGTGCCTCATTATGGCATTCCTGTTCATATGTGTGTGCATTTCTGATGTGTGTCATCAGCCACAGTTGAACTGCACATCCGGCATCCCCCACTAGGTGACCATGAGGGTTGTCCCCATTGCCAAATGTTTTGTATAGCTGCATCAGATGCCACATATCGGAAGCATTGCAGCTTCCAGGGCATCCAGCACACACATTCATTATTACGGGCTGGCCATCACACACAAACCACCACTTCATGGAGGGGAAGCACTTGTGGATGATGTAGGCCCTACCACACTCACTGGCTGGTGCTTTGATGCATTGCGGCAGTGTATTGCCCCAGTACTTAGGGTATTCCACTATTGTGTGGAAACGAAAATATTGCTGCCCAATACCTTACGGGGGGATATATACATCATCACTGACATGTGCTGACATGGTGCCCCGGATGCTGATGTTTGTAAAATCCACATCATATCACCAGTTGATCTCTGGAAGGTACCTGTTGCTGGTATCCTTAGGGCAACACATACCTTGGGTTTTCCCCTGGGATAGGTTTCCTCTGTTGGTTCTGTGTGTGAGACATGGCCTGCACAGATCCACAATCTTCTGCAGGAGGTCTCTGTCCACTCTATAGGGTCTACTATCTCCAGCTCATGTAGCCCCTGGTAGTTTACCCTGTGCCTGCACACCTCTCCGTCTACTCACTGTGTGATGCTGAGCAGCATTCACATTGGCACAACCCTCCACATGTTGCATATGTTGACGATAATAGCAATGGCAGCCCCTAACATTATGTTGTCTCAGTTAAGCTTTTACAGTTTGCACTTTCTTAGTATACTACAGTGTTGCAGTGTGTCTGAGAAAACATGGTGGACTACTGTTTGTAGAGTTGTACATGCTGTGCTGTGCTGGCCTACTGTACTGGCTGTGTAATATACTCAGTCTGATTGTTTTCACCTGCTAGCTATGGTAGTTCTCCTTGGTTAACTTACTGCTATTTGTTTACCTTCCTTTTCACTGTTTGTGTCCACAGTGAGGCCATAGGAGCACAGTGAAGTGCATATCCCTTCCACGCCCCACAGGCTTATACATGCTAAAAAACTTACACTGGCTTACACAACATTACACGGGCCCCCTTCAACAATTTTTTAAATGTGCACACATTTTTGGGTTAAATTTGGTTTAAGGAACTTCAGTGATATCCATGGCACACCATCAGTTTACTGACTTTACCTAGGATAAATCATAACACGCCTCTTCCACTGATGAGTCACTGACAGCAGACATGTGACACACTGCTCCAATAAGATTACAGTGTTTTATACATACACACTCATGATGTCACCTATCTTCTACGCTGATAGTCCCCTTACCTACTCTTCCCGTAGAGGCTTGGCCCATATGGCATGCCAAATTGTGCTTCACTATCCTCAGCCTCAATTGCATAGGATTGCCTACTAATGCTTGGTTACATCTCTGAGTGTGGCTTCCCCACATAGTAACCACTACTCAGTAGCCATGTTGTCTTCAGCTTGCCATTCACTGCATACCAATA
>NC_056746.1:749997-784555 GCF_019279795.1 Protopterus annectens
AAATGAATGCTAGTTGACATAATCTGCTCTAAATGTCTTTAGTCCCCATGGGTGCCCTTAAAATGATAAATCCCAACTGGAACATCCCTTTTCCATGATAGGAAGGTAACAAAAGAAGCAATACAATGTGCCAATCCACTTGGAAATAGTTGTTTGCCGAGGACAGCTTTCCCTCTCATTGAAGTCAAAGCAAAAGAAACAACAGAGGAAATAATTGTTGAGATCTTCTGAACTCTTTGGTTCTGCAGCACCAAATAATAGCCGCAGCTAACTTTGCCTATGTACATCCAAAGAATGCAAAACTTTTTTCCCCCTTCATTTTGGGGTTAGCATAAAAGTAGGCAAATGTATGGAATTGGTTCAATGCCACATTGAGAAATCACTTTAGAGCAGAAAAGTAGGATTAAAATGATACATTAAAAACTCTGTCATTGTGAAAAATCAGAAAGGTTCCACTGCCATGAGGGCCTGTCAATTCCAGATACCCTTCTAGCAGAAGTAACAGCCAATAAAAAGCAGTCTTCCAAGGAACCAACAACTGCAATTCAGCTGTAGCTGCGGAGTTCAAGGAAGGAGGCAAGTCCAGCTTTTTCCAAAAACGCAAAATTAAGATCCAGGTAGGAGTAAGGAGCCCTCCGTTAGGGGGTCTTATATTCTTTACCCTCTAAGAAACTGTTTAACCAATGGATGTGAAAATAAGGAGGTCCCACAATCACTTAGTGAGCAGAAATAAGCTGCAGCATGCACGCTTTTACAGAAGAGAAGGGACAAGCCCTTGCATCCCAATAAAATAGTCAAATATTTGCAATGTACAAGCTCAAATTAGGCAATTTTGACATCAAAGCCTTTAAGCTGACACTCCAAGAGAGAAAAATCTCTTCCATTTTACCAGCATAGAAGCTTTTTCCTAAAGTACTAAGGGGCGCCCTGGCTTCCAAAAATAACATCCAAAACTTGTTGAGGGAGCGAAGGTCCTCCTTCTCTAAAACAGAATGCGCCAGGCTGTCAGTTCCATAAGGGATTGCACCTGAGCATTGAGAAAATGATTGTTTTCCTGTGAGACAATAGAGTGAGGAATCTGTGGTAGCCATGGCCAAGGTGGTACATGAATTAATGGGTGCTCCTCAACAGAGGTACACCAATGCTAGGCGAGGCCAATCCGGTGCTATCAGGATCATGCAAAGGATTTGTCCCTCCTGACTTTCAACCCAGCACCTTTGGAAGAAAGAGCCAAAGGAGGAAAAGCATAGCCACATGAAGGTTGCTCCAACTGAAGGATAGGTGCATCTATTTTCAGGCTTTTGGATGAAATATAGCCTTGTGTGCAAAACAGTGGCAGTTGGGAAATTCAGAGGAGAAGCCGAACAGATCTATGTCGGAGTTCCCCAAGCCAGGTGTCAACTGAAGAAATACCTGAGGGGTCCAATTTCCATTCGTGAGGATCCACGAAATCTGTCTGCTCAGAACATCTGCTAAAAAGAATTTTTGTGCTCCCTGGCAGAAACTGTGTGCTCGAAGAGTGATGTACCAGATTCAAAGCAGTTTCCCATTACAGCATTGCTTGTCTGCAAAGAGGGTAAGAATGAGTTACCTCTTGCTTGTTGATGTACCACCATGACAAGTCGTGTTGTCTGTTCGAGATCAACACCAGTCCTGGTTGAAGTAGGCTTTTTGAATTCCTGTTAGTCCTGAGGGAAAAGCTATTACTGGAGCCAGGACTTTATGTGAAAATACCACAGGCGCTGAACAAGCCAATGAGGGGAGCAGTACTGCAGAAAGGAACTGATAATGCAAATTCCCAATTTCCGAAATCTCAGGAATTTCCTGCAACTGAGGCCTGATAGGAATGTGAAGATAGGCCTCTTTACAAGAGATCAGAGTCACCATCCAGGTGATCTTTGCCCAGCATAGGTAACAGCTGTTGCAGTGTTAACATCTTGAATTTTGGAATTTCCAAGAAAGGTATTTAGAATGGACAAGTCCAGAATGTGGGTCTCCAAGTATTTCCTTTCTTTGGCACTAAGAAAAGGCCAGGGAATAAAACCCTGTGCCTCTTTCTGCAGAAGGTACTTCCTGTATTGCTCCCCAAGCAGGAAGCTTAAGGGAAGAAATTTGTGTCTGTGCTTCCAGTCTTTGCTGATAGAGGCACATCCGGCATACTGCTTTGAAAGGAGGAATGTGTGAAAATAAAATTTGTAGCCTCGATTTATTATGTCCAATACCCATTTGTCTTGGGTAAGCAAATGCCCAATTCACTTTTGAAAAGTCTCAGTTTTCCTCCTAGAGGGGCTGCCAGCAAGGCAGAGTCCACAGCAGCTGAGGAACCACAGGTCATTGGGTCTGTTTCGAAAGGACTGACCCCTGCCCTCTCCCAGCAGAAGAGGGTAGAAGAACTCAAAGACCTACAGAAGTAGCTGGGGCCCTGAGGAGGAAGCCCTACCTCTACCTCGCCTCGACCTGCCCCTAGATTGATAATCTGAAAGAGGGAAAGACCATCCCATAGCGAGCCAGTTCCTACTGAACTTGGGGAGGCTACAGAACCTGTAAAGTCCTTAACTGTCTGCATAGACTTAGCTTTTTTCCTCATCTTTTTCAAAAACTAGTTCTACTGGAGGACCAAAAAGAACATCAGATTGGTAGAGGGAGGCATCCATAATTTCGAGGCCTTAACATGCTCTGACAAGGTCCTGATCTTTAAGCCAAGCATGCCTACGAAGACAACTGAACTATTAGCAGCCACCCTGGAAGAAGCCTGTAAAACATCAAAACCACACTGCAAAGAATGCTTACCAACTTGGTCACGAAGCGCCACTAAAATCCTGGAAGCTCCTTACATTTCAATACCTTCAGCTAAAGCATCTACTTTACATTTCAATTGGCCCAACAAAATTTTGATGCGGGCATATGAAACTGACAATTTAAAAGCTCTCACTTAGCCAAAGTCGAAGGGTATACAGTTTTTACCCCACCTATCCAGGAGCCCTAGCATCCTTGTCCAGAGGAACTGGATTCCCTAACCACAGAAGCCCTAACACCTTTGGGGCCTTGAGGTAATGGTTTCTGGATCAGCCCTAGGACTCTTATATAAGTACTTGTGAGGCTTCGAGACCCTGTGGCCAGTATCTATCTGGTTTAACTTACGGGGCAGGAGGCAGGAGAATCTGGGTTAAGGGCAGCCTCAGAAGAAATACATCCTGAACAACATCCAGTACAGGGAGAATAGCCAAGGGCCTATGCTGAGGCAAAACAAGAAATTCTCTTAGTCTTTTCACGAGAATCAGAATAATCCTGGCCTTCCCATTTGGGAAATGTTTCCCTCATGGAATGCAAAGAGAGTCTCAGAGAAAAAGAAAAATCTTCTGGAGGGAGGGGCCTTGAGAGGGAGTAGATGTCCTCAGCCTCCGAATCAAGAATAGGAGGGAGGGAAATCCACAAGTTCTTCTACAGAGGAATCTGACTCATTGGAAGACTAGACCAAACCACGCCAACTCTGTCTACCCTGGAGCCTCTCTTACAGCAGGGGGGCATGAGAACCCCTAATTAAAGTAATCAAATCTTCAGCCATCTTTAACATGTGCTTCCTAGGAGCTGGACCCACAGGGACTATAGCACCCAGCAGGGGCAGACTTAGACTTAGAATGGAGCTTTGCTTTGAGAAGGAGGGAGGCCCATCTACCCTATGAGGGGAGGGAACCACGGACAGCAGAGAAGCACCCTCAGCCTGGCCCTAACACTGGGAGAAGTAGCCACTTCCCCTGCAGTAACAAAAGGCTCCCGAGAGACTCAAGGTAAACTTTCAGGAAGGAGCCGCTGAAGTAGCCAATTGTGGTACTACAGAACCGGCGTCTGGAGTGGAGCCGACTCATCCTGTTTGGACCGCAAAGACTTTTCTTTGCGTTTCTTTAGAAGAACCAGTCGTCCAGGAGGAATCTGGCGGCGTGTTATCAGTGTAAGCGTTTGCCAGAACACCAGCCTAGAATAGTCCAACCCCGGCCGTTTAATGAAGTGCGGCTTGTTAAAAGTAGCACAAAAGCAACGCCCAGCAACAACGTGCGTTAGCTCAGGCCCTGAAACAAAGGAATACAGAGTGGATGGTGATCCCTATGAGGGGAATCTGTTTCCCACAAAATGCGTTACATTAACTTTTTCTGACATCAAGTCAATACTAGAGGCAAGAGAAAAGACAAAAGTGTCCCCAATGGGGGTACTTAGCCCAACTTGGTCTCGGTCTGAAACTTCGAAAACTGACAATTCCAAGAATGCTTGAGCAGCACTTAAAAAGCTTCTTCTGCTTAGGACCACTTGTGACAAGAAAAGACCCCAGGAGGTTATGAAAATGGGTCATGCGCATTTGTACTATGCGATACTGGCGTCAGTCTCGGGCGCCGATGACCCGGCCTTGAGTTCTATGCCAACTTTGGTGACCAGGGCTGATTGGGGGACAGGCGGAATACCCATATGTAAGGACTGCAGCAATGGGAGACAGAAAGGAACATCAGGAAGCTCTTCTTTAAAGCTTATTCCAATAACATTTTGGGACCAATGGATAGGAAAGCATAAATTCACCCCTACTTGTCACCCTGTGGCTTTTATGGATGGCAACTTATGAGTCTAAAGGCACAGGCATACACCAAAGTCTTTTTAGTCCTTAGGCACAGACAACTATGAAAACTAGGGCATGAATGGCTAGGCATAAAAAGGCTCTAGGGCCATTAGACTGGTAACCTCCAATTATGATTTATTCTGTTAGAAGTTGCAGGCCGGATGAAATTGCTTTCCTTAAAAATTTGTGTAACTTGAACAGAGTTGGAGTCAGAAATACATACAATAAAGCAAAACTAGCTATAGTGAAATGTAAGGAAACATCGATACTGGTTAGCAATGGGCTTCTCTAAATTAAACTTTTTAAAAAAACCCAAACCCCGCCCCAACTCTTTTTTCCCCCTTTTTTTTTTTTTTCTCCGCGCGAATTTTTTTTTTTTTTTTTTTTTTTTTTCTTTTTTTTTTTTTTTTTTTTTTTTTTTTTTTTTTTTTTTTTTTTTTTTTATTAAAAAAAAAAAAAAAAAAAAAAAAAAAAAAAAAAAAAAAAAAAAAAAAAAAAAAAAAAAAAAAAAAAAAAAAAATAAAAAAAAAAAAAAAAAAAAAAAAAAAAAAAAACCCCCCCCGGGGGGCCCCCCCCCCCTTAGGGGGGGGGGAAAAAAAAAAAAATTTTGGGGAAAAAAACCCCCCCCCTTTAAAATTTTAAAAAAGGGGGTTTAAAAATTTAAATTTTTCTTTTCCCAAAGCCCAAAATTTTTTTTTTAAAAAATAAGAATGGGGGTTTTTTTTTTTTTTTTTTTTTTTCTTAATTAATTAACTTTTTTTTTTTTTTTTTTTTTTTTTTTTTTTTTTTTTTTTTTTTTTTTTTTTTTTTTTTTTTTTTTTTTTTTTTTTTTTTTTTTTTTTTTTTTTTTTTTTTTTTTTTTTTTTTTTTTTTTTTTTTTTTTTTTTTTTTTTTTAAAAAAAAAAAAAAAAAAAAAAAAAAAAAAAAAAAAAAAAAAAAAAAAAAAAAAAAAAAAAAAAAAAAAAAAAAAAAAAAAAAAAAAAAAAAAAAAAAAAAAAAAAAAAAAAAAAAAAAAAAAAAAAAAAAAAAAGAAAAAAAAAAAAAAAAAAAACAAAAAAAAAAAAAAACAAAAAAAAAAAAAAAAACAAAAAAAAAAAAAAAAAAAACATTAAAAAAAAAAAAAAAAAAAAAAAAAAAAAAAAAAAGGAATACCCTGGGGTGAAGGTTTCTTAAAACCGGAAAGAAAAATATTTTTAAAAAACACAAGAAGGGACTTTCAAAAAAAAGGTCCCAGAAAAACAAATAAAAGGAAAAACTTTAAGACCAAGTAAGAAAGTCTGAGGTTTTACCTGGGTCTAAAAGAAAGGCCCAGAAGGGAAATTAATAAGTCCCCAAACAAAATAAAATTTTAAAAATTTTAAAATTTAAAAAAAAAAAATTTTAAAAACAAAAACAATAAATTTTATAAAAATTTTAATTAAATAATTAATAAAAAAATTAATTCCCCCATTTCCTGGCAAATTTCCTAAAACCAAATGACGAAATTTCTTTTGCCCCCAAAAAATTTAATTTGGGCCCGGGCGATTTTCAGAAGGTTGCCCCCTTTCCCCCTTTTATCCAAATTGGGGAATAAATTAAAGGGGGTGGGGGGCCAAACCCCCTTATTTTTCAACATTTCCAAAAAAGGAAAAAAATAAAATAAATTTGAAGTGGGGGGTCCCCAAAAAACCCAATAAATTTTACCCCGGGGCACTAATGGGGAAGGGGAAAAAAATTCCTTTTCTTTTAATAATAATTTTATTTTTAAATGAATGGTGGGAAATGGGCCAAAAAAATTTTTAAAAGGTTTGGGGGCAAAATTTCAAAGAAAAAGGGCAAGGAAATGAGGCACAAATTTTTAAAATTTTTAAAAAATAAATTATAATTTATAAATATTTAATAAAAATAAAATGTAAATTAAAAAAATTATTAAATAAAAAAAAAAAATTTTTTTGGAAAAAAGGGAAAATAGGGAACCCCAATTTTAGCGGGTTGCCCCAGTGAGGGTAAAAAAGTTGGGGGGTGGGGGGAAAAGACTTATTTTTTTAAAGGGCAATTTACCATAAAAAAGTTAAAAAATTTTAAAAAAATTTGTGTTTCCCCTACATAATTTTTCCATTTAACAAAATGAAAACATTTCCATTTTCCTTTAAAAAAGAAAAGGTTGGGCAAATGGTTTGGCCGAAAAAAAAATTTTGGAAAATAGAAAGAAAAGGGGAAGGCAATGGGGGAGGTGGAGGTAAAAAAAGGGGAAACAATTTAAATATATTTTAAAAAATTTAAATATAAAAAAAGAAATTAAAAAAAACGTGAGGGGAATGGGTTTAATTACGGTTAGGTTTCAAGGGGAAAGTAAAAAATGAAACAAGGGAGAATTAAGGAAAGTACTTTTTTAACCCACTTTTCCATTCCATTTGGGGCAAAATAAAAATGATTGCCCACAAACCTGCAGTGGGGATGAAAAAGGTTTGGGAAAAACAGAAAACCCAAAAGCTTGAAGGGGGCAATGTTGAATGTCTGGCTGAAAAAAATAAAGGGGAGTTTTAAAGGGGGGGGAAAATTTGGGCCTCCCGTAGGGTGTTACCCCCGGGCTTTCTGTTAAAAGTTTTGCCCAAACTTTAATTTGGCTTCTGTAAAACTTTTCCCTTTGAACTTAAAAAAAATATTCTTAAAATGAAAAAAGAAAAATTTTAAAGAGGGAAGAGCTCCAAAAAACAAATTGGTGCAAATTTTGGGGAAAAAAAGGGGTTTAAAAAACCCCAAATAATTCCCTTTGGCTTTTAAACCTTAAAACCGATTGAAAAAAGAAATGGAAAAAATTTACTAATTACCCTTGGGTAACTTGGTTAAAAAGTCTAAATTTTTAATTATTAAAAAATTTTTAAAAATTTTTAAAAAACCTTAAAAAAATTTAAAAAAAAAATTTTTTATAATTTTTTGTTTTGTGTTTGAACCAAATTAAACCCACATTAGGACGGTTTATTTACCCCAAAAAGGGGAAATCCCCCCGATCCCGGGAAATTGGGGTTTTTAAAGGGGCCCCCCATTATTTTAAACCTTACTTGAAATTATAAAAGAAGGCTTCCCCAAAAAAAATTAATTCTTGGGAAATTTTTGGGAAACAATTTTAATAATATTTATAAATAATTAAATAATTAAAAAATTTTTTAAGGCAGTTTTTACTTTTAAAATACCAACCAAAAAATAAAAAAAAATATATATATTATATATATATATATATATATATAATATAAAAAGATTTAAATGGCAAAAGAAAAAGGGTAAGGCACCCAGATAAATGTCGGGGTGTCATTTGGGTCCCCTTTTGTTACTTTTTTCGAATACAAGAAAAAAGGAAACTAAAATTTAAATGAAAAGGGCCATTGAAAAAACTGAAAGAATTAAAACCCACAGAAACGGATAAGGGGAAAAATGAGTTAAATAAAAACATGCTACCTTGGAAAAACAAGGTTACTGCTCCAATTGACAATATGAACAGAAAACACTTCCCCCAAGTTGAAGAGCTTTTTTGAATCTGTTCAATGTTAGGAAAATTCTATATAATATCATAAACATCAGATAAGGGAGGTCTTTTGTCACATATTCCATTTGAGACAATTGAATTTCTCCCAACATGATAGTTAAACCCCCCCAAAAGCCCCCAAAAATAAAGGGTTAAAAATGTTATTGCTGCTGAAAATATTTATTAGCCTTACCAAGGGTATGTGCCTGCTTAAAAGGCCCATGTCAAACCCCGTTTGAGAAAAAATTTCCCAAAAAATTAGCCCTCAGAACCAAAAGGGGAACTTAAAGAGTTATAAATAAGGTTGGGGGGAAGATTAACCCCCCAGAGACTCCAGCTTGGAAAAAATGGCAGGGGCAAGCCCCTTGGCCTTTTAAAACTTGACCAAGGAAATAGAATGGGATTATTATGTATGTTACGACACAAAAAATATCAATTTTTTTTATTCAAACTAAAGGGAGAAAAACTATGGGGTTTAAATTTCAATAGAATGCCTATAAGAAAAATATGAATGTCTTCTTCATAAACACATTTTAGGGGACCCCCAAAAATTTTTATTTTTGGTTCTGTCCCAATTTTGTGGACAAGTTTATTCTGAGGATGGGGGATAAATATGGATTCTAATGTAGGGACTTGAGTTTGGATAACATGAACAACGGGAAATGGTGACTGCAGTAAGGATTTGGGGGGTGTTTGGGGGAACCAACCATTATATCAAAAACATCAGCTTGATGGTTAACCCATAAAAAGGCATTTTAAAAAACGTTCAATTTACCATGGTAACTGCACATGCAAGCCATCTTCCCACTGTATCCCTCTAAATACAAAAAAAGTTAAGGGGAAAAGTTGGTGCTGAATGGCCCAAGAAAAATCAAGATTTTAAACCCAGAACGGTTGGCAGGTTTTTTTTTTACCAAACATATATATAAAATATATAATATTAATATAAAATATAATTAAAGACATATGTTTAATATTTAATATAAATTATACAATATATAATTAATTAATAATATTTATATAATTTTTGTTGGTTGGTGTGTTTGGTGTGGTTGGGGTTTGGTGGGTTTTGTTTTTTTGGTGTTACAGAAAACGCTTGTAGAAAACCCCGAATAAAAGCATTACCAATTGGTAAGCCCAAAAAAACTGAAACAGGAAGCCCTTCCTGCCAGTTTGGGAAATGGCATCAAAGGGGTTTTGGGTGTAAAAAAAATTTTTCTGAAGACTCTTTTGGGAAAACCCAAGGAGAAAGAACAGTTTTTTCCTTCATTATTTTGCAGGGAAGAAAAATATTGAAATGTTTTTAATTTAAGGGAAGGGAATTTTCTTTAAATAAATTGTTTATCTTTTGCTTCTTAACTTTTTTACTAAATATGTCCTGGACAAACCCATGTGCATTAAAAAATTGTAAATTTTCTTTTTTCTTAAATTTTGGGGAAATACTTGGTTCAACCCTGATATCAATTTAATGTTTTTATATTTTTAAGAAAATGGTAGTGTTGATAGGGCCAAAATTAAAAAGGATAAATCAGGAAAAAAAATTGGTTGTGGGAAAACCAAAAAATAATAGATGGTTTTTTTGGGGGTTTTTGAGACCACTAAAGGAATTGAAAAATATGTACAAACATTACATGGTAAAATAAAATTTTAAACATTTCCATTATTGAAATTTCAAAAGTTCATTTTTATTAGGTTTTAAATAAAATTAAAGAAAAAAAAAACCAGTAGATTAATTTTGAAAAATAAATTTAGAAAAACACAAAATTTATAAATATAAATTTATTATTATATTTTTTTATATTAAAATTTAATTTTTTTACTATTTTTTTTTTTTAATTTATATTTACACAATTTTTGTGTGTTTTTTTTGGGGTGTTTTTTTTGTTTGTTTTTTAAATACACAGTTTCAGTTTAAACAAACACAAGAAATTATTTCGGATGTTATGAACAAGGGAAGCTTTCTAAATTTGCAAAATACACAAATTATTTTCTCTTTTAAAACTATTATGTTATCCTTTCACCAAGGGAAAGACCTCCAGGTTTCTAATATAAATCTTTGAAAAAGACTTGAATTTTTTAATGTGGGAAAATTCAAAACTGGTTTTTTGGGTGTTTAAAAATTTATTTTCAAAAAATGTAAAAGCCCTGTTTGGGTAAAAAATGGAACTAAAAATTCTAATTTAAATTGTTTTTTAACCATGGTTTACACCCTGTTTTAACCATAATATAAGGAATAAATAAATTTAAATAATTTTTTTTAAAAGGTTTAATCGTTTTAACCTAAAAAAGGGAACTGAAAAACGAAAATTTTAAATTTTAAGTTTGGGAAACCAAATATAAGGAACTGAATAAATTTGATTAAACGTTCCATTAAATTTAAGTTTAAACCCATAATATAATGGAACTAAAAATTCGTTAATACGTTTCCCCATTAACCATGTTTAATTTTGGGGAAATAATTAATGGAACTGAAAATTTTAAATTAAATGCTCCATTCCATGGTTTTCCCCACCCTTTTGGGAACCCATTATAATGGAATAATACATTTAATCAATTTTTATTAACCATGGTTTTCCATTGTTTGGTAAATTATAAGGAACTGAATAAATTTGTTAAAACTGTTTCATTAACCATAGTTTCCCCACCCTTTTGGGTAACCATAATATAATGGAACAATAAATTTGAAAATATTTAAAACCATGTTTCCCCCATTTTTAAACCCTATCAGTTTCCCCTTTCAAAATAATCCTAATTGATTAGCAAATAACATTGATAATTTGGTGAAAGTTTCAATGTTTAAAGGATGGAAGAAATTTATTATAGAAGAAAGTTTAAAAATTTAACTGTAAACGATTAAATGTTCCTTAAAATTTTGGTTTTATTTTGTGGACCTAAATGGCAGCAAGGTAATAGGTTCCATGTTTGGAACCAAAATTGTATTTTGTGTTCATATTTTACACTTTGGGGTAAAAAAAAAAGGCTGAAAAAAAATTAAAAAATGTTCTTTAAAAATTTAAATGGTTATATAGACATACCCAAATCGGGGATAAGGTTTTCTTTTTTCAAATAAAAATTTGACAATGATAAATGCTTTTAACCAGGCATATAAGGATTACATTGCAATTCACCTAAATCTGTAGACCAAAATTTAAAATGAGAATATTTTGTTAATTTTAAAAAATTAAAAAAAATTGGAAAAATTTTAAAATTTAATAAATATATATTTTATTTACTTTTAAAACTTTATTTCCCCGTTTTATATGGTTTTTATTTTGAATAATTTTATGTATTGAATAATTTTTTAAAAATTGTTATTTGGGGTTTTATATTTTAAATGGAATTAGGTATTTTTAGAAAAATTCAGTTAATAGGAAAAGAAATTTTTTGGCTAAAGTTCGCTTTAAAACCCACCATGTATTTGACAATAGGGGTCTATATGCTTTGGGCCCCAGATTGAAATTATTCTCTTTCGGTAAGAAAAAAAGTTAAAGGATTTTTATGCCCCCATTTTTCTTTTTATCAAATACAATTTTTTTATGGTTTACCCCTGAAACAAAAAGTTTTCTTTAAATTTATTTGAAATAAAAGG
This sequence comes from Protopterus annectens, assembly GCF_019279795.1. Lineage (NCBI taxonomy): Eukaryota > Metazoa > Chordata > Ceratodontiformes > Protopteridae > Protopterus > Protopterus annectens. The sequence continues at coordinate 761,692 of NC_056746.1, forward strand.
TATGGGGACTGAAAAGGGAACTATCCAATTCTTTGGCGGAACCACTATCAATGAATATTGTACCATTTTAATTACATAATTTTTGGGCCATAGTTCATAAAAAAGGGTTTAAAAAATTTGTTTTTTTCTTTTGGTTTATCAAAGAATTCCCCCATAAATTTAATTTTTGAGGGGGAAATTTAAATTATTATGTTTAAAAAAACAAATGTTTGGGAAAATTTTTTTTTCCCTGTTAGGAAATACCAGTTTTAAAATTGTCCCTTTTGGGGGGGCCTGTTATATGTTCACATGAAGGGAAAAAAACCCACAAAAATGTAAAGAGTCCCAGCCACACGGTACAAAACAATCCCCCCAAATTCTAATCTTGAAACAAAGGGGCGTCCCGGGGGGAACCCCCAAAAATTGAAAAAACCAAAAGAAGGTGATAGAAAAAAACATTCTGGGGGGTGAACATAGGGGATATGGGGGTAAACCCCCTGTGGCCCGGGGGCCAAAAACAATTGTATGAAATGGGTCCCAGAGGTAAGTGGGCGCTTTGGTTGCCCAAACAGCCAGAAGGTAAAGTTTTGAGGAGGGGGGGGGAATTTGGGTAGCCTTAGGGGTCAGGTTCAGGTGTTGTGTGGGCCTATTAACAGCCCTGGGTGAAATGTGTTTTGGGCGGTGCACAGCACCCACCCTAAGCCCACACACAAAGGTAATTTTAAGGCAAGGCAAAACAGGTAACTATGAATTTTTATCTCCCCCAGGGGAAATCCCCCTCCCCCAGTAGTCAAAAACAAAGAGAAGAAAAACATTCCCACATATAAATATATAATATGCAGAAAAATGAAATGGGTATATTATAATTATTTTAAAAAAAAATAAGCACTTTAAATTACATGTACACATGTCAGTTATGTGTATTGTAAAGAAAAAAATTTGTGATGTTATCAGAAATAGCAGGAACATACAGCATTACAAGTAACATATGCAAGGCCGTGCATTTTGAGGGTAATAAAAAAAATTTTAACATGTAGATAACCCCCCTCTAGGCCTGAACATACAGAACAAATAAACAACCCACTTAAAAATATCCCAGGGGGAGACACCTGCCAGGTTAATTTAAAAAATATTTTTAAAAAAATTATGCAGCCTTTACTTATCAAACCGGGTTGTGTAATGGAATAGGTTGTGAACCTGAAAACCCCCAGGGTCAACACAAAAACCATTGTCCTGCATTGGGGTGGGGGTATTGTGTTTAACCCCCCCCCCCGAAAGGTGGGGCAAAGGGGACAGGGGTAAAATGTAGCAATTATGGGGGGCTGCAGGTTTCTGGGGCCGATGGCCCTTGGGGATTAAAAATTTTTTTAAAATGGGATGCTATCTTCAACCAAGGCAATACGGGACAGGTCATAAACCAGGGGGGAACAAATGGGCCATGTTCTAAACTTTTGAAGGGGCGTGATTTGTTTTAACCCCCCCAAACCCCTAAAATAGTGCTTTAGAGGAAGGTGGGGGGGCCAATGAATAATGGCCAAAATTAAGGTTATAAACCATTTTATTCAAAAAATGGGAATTCATATCTCTGAGCTTCAATGGCAGGTTAAAGAAAAATTTTAAATTTTCCCCTGATGTTGTTTCCAGTCCTGATTCAGTTTTTTTCCCCAATCTTTTGAGAGGTTGATGGGACAGAAAGCACATATTACAAAACCCTTAGAAAATGTAGAATTATATGCTCTGATCTTTAAGGTGTGGGTTAAAACCCAAATTTATTGTTTGTTTGAAGATGTCAGTTCAATTTAAAAGGGGGGTGAGATTGTAGGGAAAACCAAAAATATGAAAAAACTTAAAGGGGAAAAGATTCCTCAGTCGGAATGTGTTCCAAAACCATTCGATAGGGCAGTTCCAATGAAATGGGCCAAAGGTAATTTGTAGACCCCCCCCATTTGTCAAACAAAAGCAGGATTCAAGTGAACCCGGGGAACCCTGTTTGGCCACCATTCGTAGTACAGGGAAAAGCAATGTAAGGCTAACAGGAAAAATGTAAAGGGTTGATTGCGGCAACCAAACCCACTCACCTGCTTTTGCCTTTCACTTTTACAATGGCCTTGTTTGTGAACAAAATAGCCTTGCGGGCCAAACCAACCCTCACAACGCTTTTATTTCCCTAACCATCAGTTACAGCTTGGCCTTTTCACAAAATACTCCAGCTCAGTCACAACAGTATGGATTTCCATCATGAGATTAGTTGGGTTTTTTTCCATATATAGTACATCAACATATAAATATATATTAATTATTTATTTATTATATATAAAAATAAAAATATATATATATCAGGAACACCCCATGTGACAACAAAATTAAAAGGAATGAAAAGGAAACACCAGCAATGCCTGTATTTTTAGTGGTGTTGTCCTATGTAGTATAAAGACTCCCTCAGACTGACATGTGTCATTCATACAAGCAATCATTTGTACATTGGCCATATACATCACTTTGTTTAACTTTTTCCCAATTTTTGTCATAACAGTACTCTTTAAGGGTGATCATCATGATAAAGATAAATGGGGTAACCATAGAGGACCTGTAGTGTTGTGTGAAAAGGGGGTCATCCACATCACGTGTACCTGGAACATTTAGGAGTCATGTGCATACTAGGATCTGCCTTAGAGACTGAGGACAACTGGGTATGTTGTGATGCATATTAAAGGGTTAATGTGTCCAGTGGAAAATTGTGTGAAATGGACAGCTATGTAGGGGGCCAATGTTGTTCTAGAACCAATTGCCCTTTTGTTTCCGTAGGTGGGAGTGGGTGAAGGGGGTTGGTATGCTCATGGAGGATAGGTAGGGTAGGATGACAGACAAGACAGCATACAGGGTCAGTATATGACACGTGGGGATACACCTCAAGGGGGGTGTTGGGCATTCACAAGCCCATGACCCCCAGATGGAAATAGTGGGACAGAGGTCACCAGCCATGGGCAGCCACCACTTCACCAAAACAGCTGCAAAGGTGGCAGTGCTGGGGGCTGTCTGGGGGGGCAGCCTCCCCCTGTAAATGTGACACTCTGCCCTTGTGCTGGCTTTTTGACCTCAAAACCCTTATGACCCCCCTGCATCTGGGACTTTTGACAGCGGACATGTTCCTGTCTGGACCTGCTCCCGGGGGGCAAGCCCCATCCTGTGGCAGTACCACCAGAAGGGGGGCAGAGCCAACAGAGGTGGAGACCCAATGGGCCCCAGATGTGCTGATGCCCAGTGCCATGGCCAGCTGAAGTAGGACAGGAGGTTCTGGGGGACCTCCAAACCATACAGCCAAAGTGTTGCAGTTTAAACACAGATATGGCTTAGTAATAGTCAACAGCATTCAGGATTACTTACAACAGCATGCATAGATATGACCATCAACTCATCACAACAAATGGTATACATTTGCAAAGGGAGCACAACACATATAAAACTGCATGACATCTGTACAAAGTGTAGAAGACTTGTGACTGCAGCTATGAACAGTGGCCCATTATTGGCATGTCACTGAAAACTCCAGTGTCTGTCATACCACTGTTTCATGTGACATATGTCCAGTCAGGGATGTGATGGCAGTAACTCATCACTATCACCATGTACTGGCTGCAATCCTGACACTATGCTCCTGCTGTTCACAGATGTGTGTTCAGTGAGTAACACAGGGAACAAATGGTTCCACACACCGACCAATCCACAGATGGCCCTACAGATGGGGCTCCCTCACAAACAAAGCATTGTCTTGTCAGTTTTAAAACATGCAGAATAGCCATTACCACACACACAACTGGTTAAACAGGCAGTAGTCTCAATGAAGTATAGCTACACTTATATGCTGTAGTCATGTCTGGCACATCACCCTCCTGTCTGTAGGCTATTTTCCACTGTCTATGTTGTTTGAGGATCATTCAGATATCATCTGTGATGCCATTTACCAAACACCAGATCCAGGAACCACTCACAGTGACTGTCATGGGCAAACACCAACATAATGTTCCTAGATATTGTACTGTGTTTTTCATGCGAATGGCTATTCCAGAAAACTACATATTTTATGAGGATCACACCAAAAGCACAAGACAAAATTTTGGACATTCTGTCAAATTCTGGGCATCTGAGAAGTATGACGAGGGTGAGTTAGTGTGTGTGTGCATGTGTGTGTGCGTGTGTCTGTCCATGCGTATATTTTGGCTGAAAGACCATGGTCATGGTCAAGGTACATTTTTTGCACAGTGTGAAAATAGGGTGTTCCACATTTTGATTGTTTGCCACACATTGCTATGGTCGGTGTTCCACATTGGCCTCTTAGCAGGTTGAGACCTTTTATGGTACATATTATCACATTAATAACAATGTCCTAAGCACACAATCAGTCATGAGGATTTGGGCACCCAGGTTAATAGAAACCCTGACTTTTAAAATGTTGCTTCCATTGTACAGAAAGCTTTCTATATTGTGTACCCCATAAGTAAGGGTATCTCATCCAGGTACAAGGGGATCATAACATCCCTGTATTCTTCCTTAAAGGCCAATTTATACAATCCCCCCTTCAGCATGTCCCCCAAAAAGCATGCACCCTGCAGAGACCACAGAGGTTCTTCACAAGAAAAAATCCAGGGCCTCAAACAGCTACCCTACACAGATGGGCTAAAAGCCCTGCCCCTCTACTCAGTTTCATGACTCCTCAGGGTGACCTATTTTGGCATACAAAGCAATCTCAGTCCTGCCTTGGGGACTGCTGCATATCTGCAAGTCAAGCCCCCTAAAAACCCACACCCAATCTCAACCTGGTCTGTGACATCAATAGGACTTGTTTGGGAGATATTTGTATCCCAGAGACCCCCCATCTGTGGAACAGACTCCATCTCCACATCAAGAAGAGTATCTCAATATCCCTTTTCAAGCAAACCTGCATAACTGGATGGGAAACAGAAAATACACCCTATTCCACCTGTGTCCCTGCTGGACAAGGGCTTTGGGTGCTGACTTGTCAAAACATGGGTTAAACTCAAAGCTAGGCTTATAAGGGCCTCAAGGCCAATGGGTTAATTTCCCTATGATCCTATGAACCAGGGAGGGGTTAATAACAGAAGCCCAAGATGGTGGACTTAAAACATATTAGTTTACAAAGTCCATTGAAAATGTGAAAAAATAGGTTCTGTAAAAAGAACTAAAAGGGGTTGCATACCTTGTTGCTGGGTATGATCCCCAGATGGTCTATACACTGAAAACAATAGTGTAGCAAGACTGTTCCATTGAGGATTGTGAAAACACCACAATACAGAAGTAGGTGAGAAGCTTTGGGAACATGAACCACAAAGTATTACAGAGAATGATAAGTGTGCATCAGACTGGATCAGCCATTACCAACAGTCCAAAAAGTAGGTACAGGAACACCAGTTATAGTAGTTCATTAAAACTAAAAGAGCATTGATCATGAAATTGCTGCACATTGCCGTTACAGTGTTTTATATACACCAAGATACAAAGACAAAAAATCTCAAGATTTTCAGGCAGAAATGAGAGCAATGTTGAGAAAAATGCTGAGGCATTTCCCAATAGCAGTAGTAGGAGCAATGGATAAAATTTAAAAAAAAAAAAATAAAGTCATTTTTAGATATGCTACCCATTAATGTAACTCCTTTGAATTGCAGGAATCAATTATGGCCCTATTGTGGGTTTTAAATAACACTTTTGGATAACAAAGATTGAAGCAATACTAATTTCATGAACTTTAACTATCCCCTGACTTAGGAATGGGGACCAGTCTCAAATGGTATTAGAAACCCAACAGTTTTGGTGAAATTAAACCATACATCTGATACATCCACTTAAATGGCATGTCTATAAAACAATATGCAACCTGTCCAAGTTTAATTCAGCGTTATGCAATACTACCCTATTGTTTTTTAACTGGAATCCCCAAAAAATCCTATCCTTACAGGAAGCTTTATATGAATTCAAAGCAACTTCTAAATAGCCTTACAACCCCTGGAAGGAAGACACTACAACAAATAATGCAATTTGGCTATCTAAAAAGAGTAGAATGCTAATGCAGGATAAAGAAAAGTGTGGAAAGAGTGGTAGAAATACAAAACATCACAATATCTCAAACTTCAGAATGCTCCATCTGTAATAAAAAGAAAATAAATGAAGGCAAAACAACTATCCCAAAACAACACTCTGAACTATAGTTAACCCAACCCTATAAAGATTCCAGTAATCTATTAAAACATCTGGCATCCTCGTCAAAATTCAACCCTAATGCTTCTCCCAAAAACCCACTCAAACCTGCAATAGAATTCATCTTTTGTTTCATACCTCGTATAGTGTTCCTAACCAAAAATTTCCCCACACCCAATCCCAACCCTGCCCAACAACCATTTTCACTACATCCACTTTCACCTTCAAACTAGGTCCCTCATTCCATGTAAAACAACTCAAACCATATTCAGCTTCAGCTGATGACCTTCCAAGTTGGTACCTTAAAATAGCAGCCAATAGCATTGCCTGTCTCATCTCAATCCTTATGAATATGTCAGTCTAGGAATCTCATGCCCCCTTTCTTTGGAAACAATCACACATATACACAAATTAGAAAATTCAACAGACATCACTAACCTTCGACCTAAAGTGGTCTTAGGTTCATGGGAGAATAGTAGGCCAATTGCCCCAAATTCAGAATCAAACTGTGTATCCCACACCTCCCATAGAACGAACACTCACCTCTAACCCTTATAGATACTGTTAATAAAGAAAGAGATAATGACAAACTACTCAACCCCTTATTTCTATACTTGTCTAAAGCCTTCAACACATTTTGTCACACCAAAATTCTACTTCAAATGTCTATATTAGGTCTATCACAGAGCACCCTTCTATGGTTCAAAACCTACTTTTCCAACAGGTTTCAGTCAGTACAATGGTACCCTGCCCTCTCACCATACCTCTCAGTCATTACCAGTGTACCATGAGGCTCTATCCTTGGTCTACTCCTCAACACACCAGCACCTTCCACTAATGTACACCACAGGCTTCCCTAATGCAATACACTGGTGAATTCACACTCATTTTATCAGATAACGGCACATCCCCCAAAAGTACTCAGGAAACTGTAACAGACACTATAACATGGCTTTGTAACTCACAATTCATGCTCACCCCACCCCAAAATACTACCTTTTCCCCTCAGGGCTGTCTCATGAAAACAACATTCAAAATCCTCTCACTTAATAAAACACCATGAAGTCACTTCTAATAGCAAATAATGAGGCAGGATATGGGATGATTGTAATTTCTGAATAACAAAAGTGGATGATAACCTCTAAGTTTGCAGATGAGTGCAATCTTGGAGAAGTCACTGACTCCTAAAATGATATGCCATCCTGCAGGAGGCTTGTCTCGAATACTGTTGTCAAAATCATGGTCTAAAAGTAAATACCAAAACTGCATTACTGTATATTTTGTGAAGTCATCTATACCTGGGAATAAATCACACTGACAATTTGCCCCTAAGACTTGACCCAGTTGTTCAGGGTTTGGGAATTTATGTGGACATTGACTTAACATTTGATCAACATATGGCTGTTGTTATAAGAAAGTCCTCCTCTATTGCACAGATTATAAACAAAGGAATTGTGTCTAGGTCTAGAGATGTCATTGATCCCCTTTACTCAGCCTTCACTGGGCCAGTTATTGCACATAATGCCCTCTTTGGCATGTATCTGTTCAGACACATGCAACAACTTGAGCTCCCACAACGTCACTGAAAGGATGGAAGGCCTAAACAACACATCCTTCATGGACCGAGAAACCCTGTAACTATACTCGGCTGGCATACAAGGCATCCTCTGACCTATTACTCATGGTTTTAATACACATCAATGTCCAATGGCATCATAAATACTTTGCCTAGGTATCTAAACCTCTTCTGCAACAGTAACAGTTTGGAGGGACAGGTATATCTCGCAGGTGATACTGCCGCTGTGGAACAGACTCCTCACCCACATGAAACACAGTTCATCCTTGTCCATTTTCAAGTGCAACTTAGATATATGGATGGGAAACAGAAAATTTACCCCAGAACTGCCCCATGCACTACCAATGGGCAGATGCAGCTCCTAAATGCTTTACATATGCATAGGCCCACTCAAATTATCTATGGGATGATCCCAGTTATTCTCATTAGGATAATATGTAATTATCAACCATGGGTAAGGCCAATCTATAACCAAGTGGGAAAGAATATGTTCCAACACAAAAAGGGAAATTAGCTAGATAAAATGGCCTGCAAGAGCAGCTAGCGTAGTAATAACCTTACCTATGAACCTATAATCTTATATTTGAAATGCACATACAAAACTGTATAAACAAAAATCAGCAAAAACTTGCAATGCTTTACAGATTCAAAAATGTTCTCACCAGCACAACTAAAGCTATATGTTCCACTACTTAGAACGTTTCCTCACTATTTTATGGAGCACCCATTCTTATTAACTTCCAGGCAGCATAAAAAGCAAAATTTGAGCAATGCTATAACAAAGTGGCTACATTTGCAGCAAATGACCCTTTCAGAACTCACTACTCAACTAACATATACACAGCTTCTTCCCACCTACAACATTAGCCAGCAATAATCTGCTTGTCTAGCACTAAATATGGTTCAGTACAACTATGTACTCCATCATTATCATTAAGTGAGGAAAACCCTTTCTGTCCACACCCCTATCAAATTTGCAGGGCTTGATCAACATTTATACCATGTTGCCATGGCCTGGGACTCCTTACCTATATCCATCAGATCAATACCCCCCCCTCCGTACCTCCAAACCAATCAGAAATAGTTCCTTGCCCAAAAGGTTATCTAACAGTGTAGTACCCGCAGGATTTCAGTAGCAAAACCCCGTAAAACCCCAAATTTTCCAAGCTATGTTAATAGTAATTAGCGGTCATGTAGCTTACACCAGATTAATAAAACAAAGCAGTAAAAACATTTTTTTGGGATTGGAATGTATAAAACCCTTTGATTCATTTTATCGGTTATTCAGGTTTTACATGGTTATTCAACCGATACAATCAAAGGCTTTTACTACTTTCTTTTTTGTTTTATACATTCATGTCAATAAAAGCATTTTCATGCCTTTTGCAAAATTTTTAAATTTTTTCTAATGTAAAGTGCCACAGTAAGTTACTTTAACATTGGGGAAAACCAAAAACATTACTTTGTAAATGTAGAGTATTTGCACTATTAAATATTTTCTAGACTGCAAATCCATATAAGGACTGTACTATAAGAAAAAAATACATAAGTACATCTTAGCCTGTCCTAAACACATAGCTAGAATGAATTTAGATCACAAAAATTTAAAACTATAAAAATGGGTTTAATTTTAATTTTAATGTGCCCAAAAAAAAAAAAAAAACAAAAAAAAAAACATATTGATTAATGCAGATGTTTAAAAATTTGAAAATATATTTGTGTTGGCATAAAAGTGAAGTTTTTTCTGTAAGGGGAAACAAAAATCAGTAACTCTATATTTCAAGGTAGCAAAGACCTATATTGGGGGTGTGGCTTTTTCTCTTGTTTGTCACCCTGATAAGGATGCAAAGCATACCTCTGGAGCTCTTAATACAAAAAAAACTGGAGTCTGGGGAAAACTTAAAATAATGGTGACAAAATCTTACTAACAGGATTTGTGTTAACATGCCTTTTCTAAAAATGCCATCTGAAACTCAAATGTATGTCATTATTTAATACGTTAATCTTCAGTGCTTTACCCAAAAACACAAAATATACAAGAAACAGACCATATAGGGGTTCCCCCTGTCCCACTTTGTAGGGGCAGTCCCCTTTTGGGGAGTTGTGTCCTGCAAAAAAAAATAAAATGGCAAATGTCCTGAGATTTTACAAAATTATTTCCTATACTTTATGTAATAGTTGCATAAAACTCTGTATCCAAAAAACCCAATGTTATAAAAACAGACTAAGCCCACCTTGGGCATTTGAAAATGGCAACCCTACATATGATTAGCGGTTATTTATTCACAGAGTGCAATATTTGGCATTACATTCAGGCAAAAAAACATTCAGGCACTAAAGGGGTGACCGCCCAAACAATATACCTAACCTGCACAGTACCTTAAAACTGTTAGATAACCCCCAAAAACTGTCTCGGTTTTTTTCAGCCTCAGGATAATGATACCTAAATATGAACAAGTTCCTAATCATACCTTTCACCTCCTTTCGCCCTTTTTTCCCCTTTAACTTTATCTAGATAAAACAGACACCTACCCGTTAGACTTTCCAGTACATTATAAACAAAAAACATGTAACCTTGTCCTTTCAAATGCTTTGTACAATAAATAATACAAAACAACTGAATCAAGTTTTGATTGCAACAACTACCCCGCCAAAACAAAATAAAATTACACACAGTAAAGGGAAAACTGTGGAAATAACTGTACCCACACCACAAGAAAAACATCAACTAAAAATAAGAAAGCAACATTGTGGCATTAACATTCATAACTCAACTACCTTTTTCCCCATATTTTTTAGCTTCTCATTATAAAATTTTTCATCTTCTGGGAAATCCTGAAGACTACAGTTGGTCCATAATGTAACATTTCAGTGCTTTGGGAAAACCATGTTATAAAACCCTTTTCCCCCTACTAATGTAATTATACATGTTTTTCTTGTAAAAACTCTGGGGGCATTAGCAGTATAAACATATGAATCTACTAGTTATGTGTAACAACAAAGCACTAATGCATCAGCATACCTATTTCTTCCTACAACATAAACTCCAAATTCAAGATTTACATAAATAATAAAAGAAACAAAATAATCTCATAGAAACATACAAGTAACCTGTAGCATCCTACAGTAGGCTTGTAAGCATGTTTTAAAAACATACAACTAACCCGTAGCATCCTACAGTAGGCTTGTAAGCATGTTTCTAAAAAAATAAAATAACCTGTAGCATCCTACAGTAGGCTTGTAAGCATGTTTCATAAAAAAATACAACTAACCTGTAGCATCCTACAGTAGGTTGTAAACATGTACATAAAAAACAACTAACCTGTAGCATCCTACAGTAGGCTTGTAAATGTACATAAAACATACAACTAACCTGTAGCATCCTACAGTAGGCTTGTAAGCATGTACATAAAACATACAACTAACCTGTAGCATCCTACAGTAGGGTTGTAAACATGTACATAAAAAAATACAACTAACCTGTAGCATCCTAGAGTAGGCTTGTAAGCAAGAACATAAAAACATACAACTAACCTGTAGCATCCTACAGTAGGTTGTAAGCATGTACATAAAACATACAATAACCTGTAGCATCCTACAGTAGGCTTGTAAACATGTACTAAAACATACAATAACCTGTAGCATCCTACAGTAGGCTTGTAAGCATGTTTCATAAAACATACAACTAACCTGTAGCATCCTACAGTAGGCTTGTAACATGTACATAAAAAAATACAAAAAAACCTGTAGCATCCTACAGTAGGCTTGTAACATGTACTAAAAAAATACAACTAACCTGTAGCATCCTACAGTAGGCTTGTAAGCAACAAAACATACAACTAACCTGTACATCCTACAGTAGGCTTTAAGCATGTACAAACTCACTACCAACATTTTAAGTGGCTGTTGCTTTAATTAAGCAGAAAAAAAAAACCTGTATTTAGCAAAAAAATGGGCCAAACATTTCACATACAGCACCCCCCCCAAAAAAACTAATTTTTAAAATTACTGTACATCCACAAAGGAAAACACAATAAATGTTGTATAAAAATACATAACTATAAACATAAAACCTTCAACAATCCCCCTCTTCTGGTTGGTAAAACCCCGCAGAGCAAAAAACAAACATGGCATCTCCTAGAAAAAAGGACTCCCCCTCATAAAAAAAAAACTATGCAATGGAGATAACATGTCTCATTAACACAAACACACACCCAAAATTTCTGCACATTTAGAGTGCGGAAAACTAGGAACCTTTTAAATTAAACCTATAATACAAAACTTTACACTATATAAACCATGCAAGATGGAAACAAGTACATCAAATATACTGTACTTAAATTTCTCCAGTAATAAAACCAAACACAAGAGATGACATCAATAACACACAGTAAATTAGAATCTCCCAAACATAAAATGTTCACTTACCTGAATGTCCAAGTGTCTAGTCTAAAAATCCCATTAATTCTTTGACAACCATTCCCACAATGTTGACTGCTTCTCCAGATGGGGTTTTCAGACTCACGAACACAACCAGCAGAATATTGCCATTATCTGTAAAACTTACTTAAAAAATTTAAGTCACCTATAGCAAATTGACAGTCATTTTAATAAAACAAACCCAAAAGTAATATTGTTAAAAAACAGTATTAATTAATAAAAAGACTAAATAATCTCTTGTCCAACCTTCCCTTATGACTGTACTACAACTAAGCAGAATTCTGTATAAAATGACACATATTATTTCATAAAAAGCCCCACCCCCAAACAATTAAGCCAAATCTTGTCTCTCCACATGATGCACCTAGAAAAATCTGACTTTTACTTTGTAATAAATGCATGAATAGATAACACTGGTTAACACATTCAGATAAATGCATGCATTCAATTGCAAAAGACATTTTTTAAAACTTAGCATTTCAATGTCTCATTCAGTGAAATGAAAGTTCCCAAACCAGAAACCAATGCACTTAGCACCTCATCAAGTTGAATATGACCATTTTCACCTCTGCTGGCACCCATTGTTTAACCAGTATGTACAAGATGAAAAAACTTAACAGAAAGCCAAGGATGACTGTAGTAATTGTAGAGTTTTGTGGCCCTTTGTTGGGCTTCTCTTAAAAAACTAAAATTATGCAACTATTTTTTTTATATTTAGTCAATTTTTGGTTAATGTAACAAACTTCAAGAAACTGAATTTTCAGTGCAGATTGATATATGCAGAAAATCATAATAAAGCTATGTATAAGTCATAAGAGCCCTATTTAAAGGGTTGCAAACACTTGGAACAGATGTGAAAAAAAAAGTTCAGTGAAAGTCAGGAACACAAATAGCTGCCCAAAGAAGAGTTGAGAAACAGAGGTTGACATGGCTGGGTGTGTGCCCCTTTTACATGTAGAATAGTCTCATCACACCTGTAATGACTGGGTGTAGGCTGTCCTTACACATGCATAATATAGTCATTACACCTGTAAATAATTGAAACAGGGTACTGTATGTAGAACTGATGGCTAGGTGTAGGGGGTCCATGCACATGCAGAATAGTGCCATTACACCTTTACCCTTTTTGGATGCAGGGAACCCTAATGCAGAACTAAAAGATGGGTATAGGATGTCCTTAATAATAATATATATATATATATGTGTGTGTAGAACAAGAACAGTGTCATTACAAGTGTAATGGATACAGGTTCCATGAATGTACAGCTGATGGCTGGGTTCCCTTATATATGTAGAGTAGGGTCATTATGCATGCAATTAATGGATAAAGGGTCCCTGTATGTAAAACTGATGGGTGGGTGGGATGTCCATATACATGCAGAATAGTGTCATTACAATTGTAATTAATGGACACAGGGTCCCTGTATGCAGAACTGATGGTTGGGGGAGGGGTCCATACATGCAGAATAGTATCACTACACCTGTAATTAATGGATACAAGTAATATAGTTTGTGTTTTATTTGTTTCTGTATGTACTTGCACTGGAATATAGTAAGTGTTGGTATCCTGTATGTTTTTATATTTTGAGTTTTCTGGAATTTGGGGTTCAGGATTTTGGGCTTTCAGGATTCTTTTTTTATATATATATATAAATATATATAAATAAATATATATGTATATATATATATATATATATATATATATATATATAAATAAATAATATATAAATATATATATATATATATATATATATATATATATATATATATAATATAAAATATAATATATATATATATATATATAATAATATATAAAAATTTTTACAAAAATAAATATAAAATATAATATTATTTAAAAAATATTCACACATAAACATATATATATATATAAATAAAAATATAAAATATACATATACACCAAAATATAAAAAAAATAAAAATAAATAAATATATAAAAATAAACAAAAAAAATAAAAAACACAATTATAATAAAAAAACAAAAAAAAAAAAAAATATAATAATAATAACACACACAAAAACACAAAATAAAACACAAAAAAAAAAAAATTAACATTTTTGAAATTTTAAAATTTCCCCCAAAAATCTTAGGGTAAAAATTATCAAAAAAACAAAACCTAAATCACACCATCCTCCCATTCGTAAATTAAAAAAGTGCACACATTTGGGAAAAGGACAAACATTGTCATAACAAAGGTTACTTTTTTTTTCAGTTGTTTGGAAATGGGATTTAGTATTTTTGTTTAAATTTTTGTATTGAGGGTTTTAATTTTTAAAATGTATAAAAAGATATACACCAAAAAGGCAAATAAAAATCGTGGTGTGTTTTTTTTTTGGTTTGGGGTTTTAATTTTGGTATAAAAATGTAAAATTTCCATTAAAAAGCATTTTATATATAAAAAAAGACCACAATAAATATTTAAAACTTTTCCCCCCTTTAATATGACCTCTAAAACAATTAATTGAAAACAAAAAAATCTTTAGGGACAATATAAACAAAAAAAACATCAAAAAGGGCATGTGGGCCCCTTAAACAACGGAAGAAGAGAAATGTAGATTTTGCCCAAATTGTGGTTGTTCCTATAAAACTGGTTTTTTGGTAAATTATGGAGGTGAATCCAAATAATGAAAATTTTTATTTCAGCTTCATTTGAAAAATATTTAAACACAAATCCCGACTAATGTTTCAAAAAAACAGAACTTGTTTCTTTTGGGCCTTTGCCCACATTATTTTTGGTTCATAAGATTTCTTGATTAAGGGAAATTTATAAACATTTTTCCTTCTAAAGGACAACACCACAAATGGTAGCAAGAACTTAATAAAATAGGTTTCTCTGAAAATTTAAACATACACTAAATTCATAAACAAAAATTAACAACCTAAAATCCTCAACACAAATCATTTTTGGTTTTAAGGGATCCACCCACCTAAAAAACACTTCTCCATAATCAATCTGGGCGGGACTGGAAGTGTTTAATTTAAGTTTTTTTCTTTAATTTTTTGTTAATTAAGTTGGGTGGGAATAAAGGGAAGATTTTTTTTTTTTTTTTTCCATTTTTACAAAGGGAAAAACTGGACAACTTAGTGTGGTTTTTTTTTTCACTTTTTTGGTTTCTCAGATTTGTGGTTAGTTAAACTGCCAACAGTTCAGTTAGCATTTATGTCCAAACTTATAATTTTTTTGAAAGAACCAAGCTATGATATTGGTTAGCTATAGTGGTTAGGTGGCCCAAAAGCCCTTCTAGCAGGGGGTTTTTCCCAAAAATTTGGTTAAGTAACCAATGGGGGACCATGGGGAGTGGGGTGCCATGGGCCCTTTTCAGGACAATAAAGGGAGACTCAATCCAACAAAAATGCATTTATAACATTCAGTGCTGGTGTAAACCCTAACAGAACCAAGTCTTTTCCCAAAAGGAAGCCAACTTGGGGGCCATAACAAACTTAAAAGGAAAAAAGTTCAAATGAGGGCGATTTTCCCAAAATTTTGGGTTAAGTAGCCAAGGGAGCACCTGGTTGGTTGCCATGGACCCTTTGCAAGGAAAACCAGTAGACCTGGCCCCCCTTTGGCCCGCCCGTTCCTTTGATTTTTTACCTGGGACATTCCCGAAAAATTTTTGTTTTTCCCCCTTATCAAAAGGCCCCATCAGAATTTTAAATTTTTTGGAATCTTATGCATATTTTTTTTAAGGTTCTCCAAGCATTTAATGTACTTATGCTCATTAAACCATTTAAAAACATTTTAATTTCAAATAAAATTTAAGGCCCCAGGAAAAAAAAAAAAAACAAAATTTCCCTGTTCTAAAAAACCCAAAACATTCTTAAATATGTCAAGAACCTCAATGGCTGCACCAGACTGTTGAATTACAAAAGAACAAATAACAAACCAACTAATTGCCCAAAATCCTGGAGAAGGTTCAGGCTAACTTTAACCCTCACCCCCAAAGGGGCCCTCTCTTCCAAGAATACAGTGAAGGAAAAAACACTCTCCAAATCCAATAATAAGATCCAGGGATGACAACATGCCAGGCTGATTCCAAAAACCAAAATGAACCACCCCCCCTAATACCATGTTAATATAGAAGGTTTGGACTGGGGCCAGAATAGTTATTCCCTTACAAAAAGCCAAGGACCCTGGGCCCCATTACCAGGTTTCTGAAGATTAGTGCTATCATCATGGGCTTATAAACAAAGCATGGAAAGTCTAAACCTCCCAGTTGGGAAAAAAACAACAGTCTCCTAAACCTATGTTCTTTGAAACATAAAAACTATAAAATAAGGGGGCAAAAGCATAATAGGGTAAGGTGGTTACAAGCCTTCAAATTTCGTCAAGGTTTTAAAACCACCCCCCTCTGGTTTAAAATAAACTCACAAAAAGGATAAATACCATGTAAAGATCTGCCAACTCCACTGACAAACCCAACTTAAATAGCAGACTTCAAACCCCTTTAGAAGTGACAAGTGGAGTAACAGGGTTCACCTGGGTCCTCTTTTTTGATATTATTTCAATGGCAACACAGAAAGGTCTTTGGCGAATGAAGTTTGCTACTGCAAATAGGGGCCATAATTAAACTCCTTTTGGAATCCCACAAAAACCTCACTGAGCAGATCCTGGGTCAAAGCCTACTCAAGCTAAAGCCAAAAAGTGTTGCATCTCCTTTTAAAAAATTCCCATCTCCACATAAGCAGTATTTCACCAAAATAAGACCTTGGGGCCCGGGGAAGATTTCCTTTTTAAACTTCCCAAAATCGGAAATCCTTTATTCACACTTTTCAAGGAGGTTTCTATAGGATAAAAGGGTCAGGAAAACCTTCTTTTGGCCCCCCTCTCAAGGGCACCCGAAAAAAGGGGAGCCAGTACTTCCCTATTAGCCCTTTTGAATACAACACCCCCTTTTTTAAACCTTAAACACTCAAAACTGGAAAAGGAAGAAATACCTCACTAAAAAATCACGGCCCAAACAAGTATCTGCCCCCTTAAAAATCCACTTACCTGTAAATTGTCTACTCAAATATTGTTAAAATACCCATGTCAAACCCCAGCGTTGGCATTAATTAAAGAAATCCCTCCCCCGGCCCACATAGGGGAAAATTGCATCACAATAAAAAAACATGGGAGGGATAGGTTTACCCAAGACTCCCAGATCTGGAATAGATTCCCATACATTCAAGCAGAGTCCTCTCTGGCCCCCTTTTAAAAAAAACCTTTCATTGGATGGGAAAAAAATTCACCCCAGGGACATGTCATTTCCCTCTAACGGGGCCCGGGAAGTAAAATGTGGGAAGAAATAAGGGAAAATTTTTTAGCTACGTATGGTAGGGCTTAGCCTGCCCCTATGAAAAAAACCCGTTAACATGGGGGCCCCCCTTAATATAAAATAATAAAGTTCCCTAGAAAATCTTCCTTTTACAATCATTTCCAAAATGTTAGGAAAATTTCATGTGGCTATTTAATTTTTAAGGGGCTCATCTAGAAAAAAGAGGTTAATGCCCTCACTGCACTATCAGACCCATCATAGTACAAAGCCCCATTTGGGATGTACCTACAAAACACTTCCAAAAGCTTAAAACCACAAACACCTACCAAGGGATTCTGGCCCCAAACATACCTAGCAGCCCCTGAAAAATCCACCTATACTCAGTGGTATTGCATACTCCTGACCGCCCATTACAAACCCGTCCCCAAAAATTGAAGAATGAATAACTACACTCTTGAGCTAAAATCACCCCAGCTTGCATTGGAAAATAACCGTCACAAACCCCCACAACAAAACCAACACATTGGAAGTCCCATAACACTAAAGGGCTTGGCAAGTATGGGTAAAAGTCACCCCTATCACTTCTTGGCCTGCTTAGGGGTTGTTAATTCAATAAGACATCTGGTAGGCTTAAAAAAGCCCTTGGGAGTACCTGTTTTCCTATGAACCTATTTTTCCCCCTCGACCAAAACCCATTAAGATTAAATTTTTTATTATACAAGACATCTCAAAACGGAAAGGCTCAGAAATATAAAAAAGGATTACCCCAAAAGGGAAAAAACTAAAACTACTTTATTTTTTACATAGAGTACCTGTAAATACAAAAAGCAACAGATTTTTGGAATTCCCCTTAAAGAAATCCCAATCCCTCTGAGAAAGTTGGGATAAACCTTTACCACAATAAAAAAGAACATCTCAAATGATTCCTTCCCAAGCTCCCTCTTGGAACAAAAACCTTACATTCAAAAAAGCTTCTTAGATGTTCAAAAAAAACCCGAATTATAAATAAACACCCTGGGATCACTTCTTCTCAAGGGGCAAAAAAAATTTTCTTGGGTGGGGAAACCAGGGACCTTTTTAGGATAAACCCTACCTACCTATAATACCTATGCCTTTTAACTACTCAAAAAGTAATTAGTGCAAATACATCGGGTTATCATGGCTTCTGTTGTAATTTAAAATATTTACAAACTGTATAAATTTTAATTCCAGTTTAAGGGGGTTAATAATTCCAAAGTAGTTTTACTTTACCTCATTCTCTCTGGCTTGAATATTTTTGCTTATTTTTCCTTTCCTTTGTGCCACATGAAATAGGTTACCACTGTATGCTAATTAAAATTTAAAAAAATCCCTCTAAACCTTTTAATAAGAGAAAGCTATTTTGGCATAGTTTTGACTAAGGTTTTAAAACTGCTTTTTGTTATAATGTCCGCATTTAGTTTTTCCACAGCAATTTTTACTAAGCAAATTCCCCTTTAATGTGGCCAGGAAAGATTCAAAAAAGTCATAAAACATGAAATCAAAACAATTGCTAACCCCTCCCGGAAAAGGACCTTACAAAGAAAACAAAAACATCAAAAATGAAACAGACAAACTAATAACACCTTGAATTTTTTAAAACAGAAGATTTAAATTTTTAAACAACAAACTTGGAAAAGGGGGTTTTCACTTTGCCTTTGGTTTGGCTTATAAATTTATAAAAAGGTTGCAAACCCTTTTTTTGGTTTTTTAATAAAAAAATTTTTTTTCCTTTTTAGAAAATCTTGACCAATACTTATTTTCAGCTTTAAGGTATTTAACTGAAGCGAAAATAAGCTAAATAAAAAGCGCCATCAGACTGCAAAAAGTGTAACAAGTTTTAACTTTCATAGCAGACAACAGGGAAAATCAGAAATAATAACAGTGGGAAGCATACAAGCCGTTTTGAAGAATTACATTTTAATCAGCACACACCCGGTGCCTTCAAAACTAAACAACACCGACAATAGTCTCAAAGTTGAAAATTACAAAAACTAAAGCAATGTTTTGAAGGTTTCAACCTTCGGCACACTGAGTGTGGGGTTTAAAAATTGAGCTATGTAATGTTTCTTCACACAAATTGGGGGAAAAAAGGTAGGGAAAAAAAGAATTCACATTTTCCCCTTAGTCCCATCATAATCTTGCATTTTAACAATGTACACAACCCAACAACACAACAACCATGGAAAAGGGGGCCAGGTTTACCAGTTGCCCCTTTGCCCAAAATTAAATATTTTCCTCTCCCCAACCTTTCAGTACTTTAACCCTTACTAGGGGGTTTTAAATTTTCTTGAAGACTATTAATCCAAAATGGTGTCTATCAGAAAAGGCTATTTTTGGGTGACCCGTAATGTTCCAAAAGTTGGCTCTAAGAGGAATATCTCTAAAAGACCAGCCAAACTAAAAATTTAAAAAATTTTAAAAATTTAAAAATAAAAAAAAGAAATATCAGGAGTAAACAGCAAGATTAAAATCAAAGGAAATATTTAAAAAAACATTTTCTGGAAATCTAAATAAATAAAGAAAACATCTAAGCACATTTTACCTTTTCCTATCTGAAATAAAAAAGTTAGTCCTAAAATTACTTACAGCAAAGGCAAGGCAAGGGAGTGGAGTTTCCACGAGGAGGGCAAAGACTCAAAATTACCTTGGAGGTTGTTAAATTAAATCAACTTTACTACAGTGTTGCTTTAGACTCCCCCTTTTTACCCGACCAGTTCCCAAGCTAAACCCCTTTGTTAGAAACTAAAACACATTCCCAGAAAAAAGCAATCTTGAGTTTCAAACCTGGAAGTCATAAAACAATTAAACAGTCTGACTTAAACAAGTAATTTTCTCTTTGACAAAACAAAAAAAACTAGTGTAGAATTTTCTTATGCACAAAATGAGAACATCTCTTTTATTATGGTTATAAAACTTTAATTTTTAACTTTTTCCTAACAAATTTTCCCATGTTTCCCAAGTTTCCATTAAAATATGACTAAAAGTCCAATAGTGCAGGCATTCCTGTCTTTCCAAAAGTCTTTTAAATTTTGCTCATACTTTAACCACTTTTGATAAAACTTAATTTTTCAAAAAAAAATTATTTATAAAATTCCAATATGGGCTGGAGTATTTACGGCACAGTCTGCACATTCCCCACTTTTGAATATTCTTTTGCTTTCAAGTGCCTTCTTAGAAATCCACCTGGTTTCGACTTCAAAACCAAAAAATTAAAGGTATTACTGCTCAATCTGAAAACAAACAAAATCCCCTACTAAAGCTTCTTTTCCCCGGAAAATCTGATGCTTCGTCACTGGAATTTAAACCCCTAGAACCAAAGTGCTAGGTTATAACCTTAGTATTTAGCCACTATTCAAGGAGGGACCAAAAGGTGGAGGGCCTTTTCTAAAGACAAAATTTCTGTGGTAAACAGGTAAAGCACCACTGAGTTAAACACCTAGGGAAAATCAAAACCTTCCCGAAAGATAGGTCCCCTTGGACCCCCGGGAAAATAATATTTAAACTTATTGAAAAAATAAACCAATGTTTCTGGGGGACTTTAATTACTACTATTAACTGGGGAATCCTACATAACCAACAACATCAAGATTCCTGGATTTTTAAACACAAACTCCCCGGGCCAATAGTCAATACACTGACTATGCACCCGATGGCGGCCCCCCAAAAATTTAATCTCACCCCTAGTAAACCCCCCTGGTAAGGGCAGCCACAAAATGGTCTCCTTTGAAAAAAATAAAACCTATCCCCAGTAAATTGGAAATTTTTTAAAAAATTTTTTCCCGCATTTAAAGAACTCAAAATTCAAGCCCCCATAAACCCTAAACATTTAGCAGAACTGTTAAAACCCGTAACAAGTTGTTACTAAGACAGTTCCCCAGGAAAATACAGAAATCCAAAAAGAAGTCACCCCCAGGCTAAAATCAAAACTGAAAAGGTGTTATGGAAAAAAGGGGGTGCAGAACAGAGGATAAAAGCCTCTATCAAATAAACAAAAACCAGAGGACAAATAAAATCTCCGCCAAATTTTAGGTAAATTTTTCCTCCCACAAGACAAACCAAAAAATTGAGATTAATTAAGCCAATAAATGTGAATTTATTTTACCACAAAGCTTTAAAAGAAAAAAAAAAAAAAAAAAAAAAAAAAAAAAAAAAAAAAAAAAAAAAAAAAAAAAAAAAAAAAAAAAAAAAAAAAAAAAAAAAAAAAAAAAAAAAAAAAAAAAAAAAAAAAAAAAAAAAAAAAAAAAAAAAAAAAAAAAAAAAAAAAAAAAAAAAAAAAAAAAAAAAAAAAAAAAAAAAAAAAAAAAAAAAAAAAAAAAAAAAAAAAAAAAAAAAAAAAAAAAAAAAAAAAAAAAAAAAAAAAAAAAAAAAAAAAAAAAAAAAAAAAAAAAAAAAAAAAAAAAAAAAAAAAAAAAAAAAAAAAAAAAAAAAAAAAAAAAAAAAAAAAAAAAAAAAAAAAAAAAAAAAAAAAAAAAAAAAAAAAAAAAAAAAAAAAAAAAAAAAAAAAAAAAAAAAAAAAAAAAAAAAAAAAAAAAAAAAAAAAAAAAAAAAAAAAAAAAAAAAAAAAAAAAAAAAAAAAAAAAAAAAAAAAAAAAAAAAAAAAAAAAAAAAAAAAAAAAAAAAAAAAAAAAAAAAAAAAAAAAAAAAAAAAAAAAAAAAAAAAAAAAAAAAAAATTTTTTTTTTTTTTTTTTTTTTTTTTTTTTTTTTTTTTTTTTTTTTTTTTTTTTTTTTTTTTTTTTTTTTTTTTTTTTTTTTTTTTTTTTTTTTTTTTTTTTTTTTTTTTTTTTTTTTTTTTTTTTTTTTTTTTTTTTTTTTTTTTTTTTTTTTTTTTTTTTTTTTTTTTTTTTTTTTTTTTTTTTTTTTTTTTTTTTTTTTTTTTTTTTTTTTTTTTTTTTTTTTTTTTTTTTTTTTTTTTTTTTTTTTTTTTTTTTTTTTTTTTTTTTTTTTTTTTTTTTTTTTTTTTTTTTTTTTTTTTTTTTTTTTTTTTTTTTTTTTTTTTTTTTTTTTTGTTTTTTTTTTTTTTTTTTTTTTTTTTTTTTTTTTTTTTTTTTTTTTTTTTTTTTTTTTTATTTTTTTTTTTTTTGTTTTTTTTTTCTTTTTTTTTTTTAGCCTTTTTTTTTTTTTTTTTTTTTATTTTTTTTTTTTTTTTTTTTTTTTTAAAAAAAGAAGATAAAAAAAATTGAAAGGAAAAGGAGGGTTTTTTTAAATTTCAGCAAAAAAAAACCCTTGTTTTTAAAATTTTTTTTTTAAAAAATGTGGATTAAAAATTTCCCTTTTTTTTTTTAATCTGGGGTTTTTTAAAAAAAAATTTTTTGGAACCCCCGATCCAGTTTTTTTTTTTTTGGGGGGGGGTTTTTTTTTTTTTT
>NC_056746.1:785055-820869 GCF_019279795.1 Protopterus annectens
CCCGAAACCCTTTGGGACTTTCTCTTGAAAACCAAAAAATTTTTAACCTTGTCAGACTTTTGTTTCCAAAAAGGTCACAAAAACTAGTGAAATAACACCAATATATTTAATCTTAGCCAAAGGCCAAAATAATGTTATGAAGAAATGAATGTAGTCAAATCCGAGAATTAGTGAGTGGGTAGGCCCTAGGATCCTAACTTTAAACCTAAACTGTTTAAAAACACTAAAGATTTAGTTAATCGAACCCAAGACCCAAACACACAACACACCAACAAGTGTCACAATCCAATAACTTTAGATCAAAAATTTTAAGAAAAGATAAATCTTATCTGAAGTTGGCTCAGAGCTCTTCAAGCGATGTGATCAGATGCAGCAAACTAGATCTGAGGTAAGGGCAGAGGAATTGGGAGATAGGTTGGTCTCGAGCTTCTTCTCGATGCAGATTTTAAGCGGCCCGACTGGAAAGAAACGAGATTGAACACTCTCACATCATAAGACAATACAGACCATCTCCAGGTAGGGCAAATATCCACCGGGAGAATCCAATTATACCCCAGTATGGGTAATTACGAATGGAGTAGATTCACAGGTGATATGCATGAAACTCACGACACATAGCTGCTGATATACCAGAAGTTACGGGGTTTACATGCAGCAAGGCCTGCAGCGATATCGGAACCAATTAAAACAGCCCAACCCACACTCCCATAACAAAAGACTATTAACTGTTACCTCTCCAAGTAGGGATGGAGCATACAGACAACTATACTGTCCATGTAGAGATGCAAGGCCTACAACCCGTATCCGTCCATAAACCACCGATATCCCCCACCATAGATATTAAAGGAATACAAACCGTAATAGCAGCACAAACATACAGTCAGTCAATGACATCTGCACAACCACAACATATCGTGGGAGACACAGTTAAAGGCGGATGCATACTTGTATGTGTTGTATAAAGGAATACAACAGCCATGTTACAGTTCTGAATGCAATACCCCGTTATCAGTGGGCCAGGACAGGTACACCCACATGTCGAAAAATACTACACCTGTCACACACAATCCACGGGTGACATGACTTCAAAATATACATTTCGCTACACATAGCAGTTGCAGTTACACATAACATAACACAATACAGACCATCTCCACGAAGGTAGGGCAAATAGCCAACGCCCAGGTGGAGTTTCCCAAATTTAAACCCCTGTATCGTCGAATTCGAATGGAGTAGATGCACAGGTGATATGCACGTAATTACTCACTGAGGAACAGCAATTGATGGGATGAATCCACATGTTGCAGGTATCAACGTATATAAGGAGGACTCTCAGCATATTCAAACCGTATGCTCATACCGAAACAGCATTGTACTCCCGAAATGAAAGGAAACGGAAAACGATCCCGATAGGGAAACGACACCCCAACAAGGTATGTAGAACAACGATATGTAAGGTTGTGTAACGTATGATCTGTATTAATAAGCTGTACCATATGTGAATGGTGGTTGTAATTAATTACACTTGTCCGTAATGCAGACAGTGGTGAAAGGTAGTTATGTAGTGATATCCTGCTGAGCATACCAACGCTTGTAGACACCGTGTGTACAGCAGTGGGACATCATGTACACAGCGGAGACACCACAAGGGATGTCACAGGAGGGCATTAAAGAGAACAATGCCATACCACACGCTGTTGCTGGCAGTGGATGTCCAACAAGGAAGCGCCATAGCAGGGGATAGTACATGTATGTATACTGTCACAGCACGCATGTGTATGCATATACCGTCGATGTCATATGTAAGGTGTGGCCGATGTGCAAGTATGCCCTGCATTAGGGGATAGTATGTGAAATATGTGTAATGTAAAGTTGTCTAGGTAGATATGACAGATATCATACACAGTATCACAGGCATATCATACATAACACAGGTATCGCCTATTGAATGTACAATAACAGGATACATATGGCCTGTAGGTATGGGACAGAGTAATAGCATGATAGCTATTCTAAATGGAAGGGACACCAAGTAACCATGCCCAAAGGACATGTAGTAGCTGCACAGGTGCACAGTGGGCAACAATGCAGTCTGGCAGGTCTGTCAGCACATGGGCAGTGTACACAGTAGTGTCACCTCTCATGGTAGTGTCCTATGAACAGCAGAGGCAGGTGTCAACTGCACCACTACACAGTACCGCTGCTGTGGTGGTACCAGGACAACGTGTCACTCAAACAGCAAGGGAGGTATCATATGAACAGTGCTACCGTGTGTCCGCGGGATGTACACAGGACCTATGTTCCACAGCATGGTGTGTTGTGTTGTGGAAGTAACACAGAAGCCCAGCCCATGCAGTGTGGCATGTGTGCACATATCCAGGAGCATTCCATTCACACGCCCACCGAAATGGCATGTATGAGGAGTATAGTTATATATATATATATATATATATATATATATATATATATATATATATATATGTTGGTATATTTCTCTGCCTACTGTAGTCTTTATGTAACCTGCCCTTTTTTGGACATTCTTCTATCGTAGTCATTTGTTACAAAAATGTCTACATTGTTCTATTGGGCTTTTTCCCTTTGTGTGTGGAGCTTTTCCTCCCCAGGCGTCTACTGAAAATGGACATCTATCCAGCTAGACTAGCCCGGTCAACAAATGTAAAAAAAAAATAAAATAAAAATAAAATGAATATGCATCACTAATGTGGAGGACATGGGCCGTGTCAGAGCAGAAGACCCCCCTGAGTATGTGGTATGCAGATGTGTACAGATGTGTTGTCCGTATGTCAGCCGATATGTAAACTGTCTGAGCCCAGTAAACATTCTGGCATGTCACTCTTGTGCCATGTAACGCTGTACCTCTTGCTGAAGGTACACCATAAATGTGTTATTGTACCCTTCTGTGTCTGTAGATGTGTGAGTTCACAGGTACAATGGCTACCTATGTACCAGCATCACACACAGTACAGATAGGTGTGGCCTTGCAGAAGGATATCCATGCCACAGTGGAATACGGTAACCACAGGACTGTGTGTGGCATATGTGTGTACTGCAATCATGTACAATGTGATATGTATAGGGACCACTATCCATGTGATAGTCAGTGGGTGAATGTAGTTATGAAAAGGGGATGTGCATGCACCATGTGTCATGCATCCTGAAGCCATGAAATATGAAGTACCCCCACACTGACACCCGTATGGTTGGTATTGGTATGAGCTGGTGGAGCAATAATGGCGCTTGGTATGTAGGTGTGGGAAATCTAGGCATGGACAGTACTCTGTGACAGCATGTTCTGTATGTAAGCATATAGTGAACATGAGTGGCCCTATGACTGAGGACTGTGTAATGCAATATGTACCTGACATGTAGTAGGTACTATGGTATGCTGGCACCGCTGTGTGTACAGTCCATGAGCCACATAGCATAACATCCGGAGACACAGGGTATGATGCGCAGGTGGATGTGTATGTTGTCAATACCAGAATGTGGAATGTTGCTGAAAGGCAATGTGAGGACAACGTATGATGTGTCGGCCTCTGTACCATCCTCAACTGCCCATGCAACTGTATGACAGGTGGCCAGCATGTGTATGTGCCTAGCTGTGGCATACACAAGCCCAACACGGGTGCTAGGAAAGGCCTGGAGGCCATCAATGTGTGTGGGACTCACGTTCCTGAGGATGTGCCCCACTGCCAGGCAGAATGGCCCAGTCATGGGTGAATGACTATAGTCCTACTCGTGCAATGCAGTGCCACCCGTGTGTAGTGCGATAAATGCCACTGTGCAGCGGTCAGGGTCCACAATGTCCGACAAAAGGCTAGCAGTGAATATAGTGGCCTGGTGTGGAGACATATTCCGAACAGGTTGGTGGGACATTACAGCCAGGGACATTGGAAGGTGACATTGGGCCAGTGTCCCAGGACATATTGTGTGCATATCAGTACTGTGTATGTGACCACAGGGACACTATGATGTCCATGTATGGATTGCGACCCTGTAGTGAGTGAGAGGGTGTATTGATGGAACGCCTTTGCCTGGCAGGGCCAACATTAGCTCGGTCTGCAATACTTGAGTGACTTTGTATGTGACATCAGATGTGGATGTTGCCAAAGAATACTGACATACCACCACAATGCCTGAGGCCCCACACCACAATGTGAGGCAGTCATGTTTAGGTAGCTAACCTTGGAGTATGTGATGATGGACCTCTGGGACCCACCATGGCTGAAAAGTGATGCACCCCACACATGTGCATGTACATCACTGTGCAACAGCCTGTACATGTGGTTGTATATATGTGCATGGAACATGACCACCACAGTGGCGTCTGTGAACTGGTCAGTACCGCCATGTCTCTGTGTGGAGTAGCATGATGCCTGCAATTGTGTACACGCTACTGCAGTGCACTGTGGTATGTGTCAGCATATGTATGTGCAGTGTCCATCTACATGGGTGTCATGATGTTAACAACTGCTGTCAGCGGGCGTCCGTAGTATGTTGTAGTACACATGTCCCATGTATGCTGTGATGGGTGTTTTCCAGGGTGTGGCCAAGGCCCGTGTAGCATATGTGTTGAATCCACCAAAGAGGGATAACCCAGGTGTGTCACACCAGTCACATGGAGGTAGTGTTCATGCTAAGGGTAGTGTAGGTATGGTATGTGCTTTTATTGTTTCACCCAGCTGAGCGGAGTGCATGACTCAAGCATGTGTAGGTACATGGGTGTCTATCCCAGGGAAGTGTGGGTTACTGTCAGCAAACAGCAGTGGTAGCTGTCTGAGGCCCAATGTACACTATAACAACACAGACAGTATGTAACCTGTGGTGTACACTGTCGACTCTGTCGCGTGTTACAATGTGTATAGCGGTCACAAACACGGTTATCTGCACATGGAGCACCTATGATGCATTGTGTTAAACAACTATCCAGGATGTGTGCAAAACACTGTGTGATGTGTGAACCCCTCATCTGTGGGTATTCCGGTCCAGGTATGGGCCTGGAAGGTATGGTCCATGTACATTCCGTAATTGCAGGTGTGCTGCGCAGAGCATGGAGGCAGGTCCCAGTCACTGCAGAGATATGTGAGTGGTGCAATAGTGTGTGTGCCCCGCTTGTGTGCATCACAGTGGAAGATGCAAGCATTGTTCCACATGGCCCCATGCCGTGCCTGCCAGTTATAGCCCTGCCGGTGACAGTTATGTGAAACTGCCAGAGAGGCAGTATAGCATGTGATGATGTACATGTGTGCTCTACACCCCAGGCCGATGGCTGCAGGTCATGAGTGCCACAGCATTGTGTTTGACCTGGACTGTCATAGCGGTCAGATACCACATGCCTGTACAATAACAGTAGGAGCATAGGCAACTGTTGCAGTGACACAATAGGTCAATGTACAGTGTCCCCGTGTCCAGACCACTGCCGACTGTACACCATGGCTAGACACACACCCAGAGGGCTATAACACCGGTGAGCCATTGCATGTCCCGCACGTAGTCTGTGTATTGCCATCACAGGGCAGTCACAATAACATGATGAATGAGAGATATATTGTACCAGGTGATGTGACATGTGTGCGTATGTTGAGTGTCAGAGGTGTTCACCCGTCCGCAACATCTCAGTGCATAATGCCTTGTGTAACATGATGTGTGGAACTGCAGTGTGATTCACAACAGCGTCATCCGTGACTGGTGTGTTGTGAATGGTGTAACCCATGAGTCTGCGGGATATACACTGATGTTGGTTGCCATGCTGGGGGCCACCAGTGGTGCCTACAGTGGTCATACGGACATATTGCATACATTGTTCTTGCAGGAATGTCCATTGTTGTAGATGATGTGTTACTACGTGATGGTCTTTGTGTGTTGTGACTGTTACCCATCCAGATGTGACTATCAGGTGCAGTCATGGTTGTCGACAGCATCACCCCCATCCACAGCTGTCAGCACCCTGTCCACAGAATGGGTAACAGTAGCCCTCGTACTGTGTGACTAATGTGCAGATCGTAGAACACCTACTACTGGCTGCCTAAAAGTATCATCTAGGAAGGGTATATGATGGCTGGAATACGCTGCTCCAATGTATAAATATGATATCCCAATGAATTACAATGATTCCCATCTAGTAAGCCATGGCTGGCATGTAAACTGTGTACAACAATGACTGTGTGACGCCCCTTTTCAATGTGGTGCCGTGATGAACATGCACCGTTAGAACACCAAATGAGGTACGTTGACGTAATGATGTACAACTGACAGCTATGGGCACAGCATGGATGCAGAAGCACAACTCCACAGGCAGTACCGTTATGGTGGCAGGGGCATTGCATGAGTACATGTGACAGTTGCTGTATTGCCACATGAGACATATCCATCATATGGGGGTAGCACTGGTGCGTGATGGTTGGACATGCCTGTACATACGACCATGTCCCACAGGATATGTGTTAAGTGAAAACCTGTCGACCGTCAGCAAGCTGTGAAGTGTATGACTGCCAGTGTACCTGTGTGACATGTTGTGCAATGGGTGCAAAGGTAGCAGTAGCGCATACATGCTCACATGTCCTGCACAGGTGCATAGCTTGACAATACAATACAAATAGCGTGTGGGATAATAGCAAGCCACAAGAGGGGATGAGTACAGGTGGCAATGCATTTACCCCTTTTCCCGGGGTAAGGTGTGCATGTCCATGACACATTAGCACCTGAGATGTTAGCAGTACAGCTGAAAGGGTGGCATGTATATTTGATTACAAATACCCTTGCCTGTTCCCCCTGTGGCCTGTTGCTAGACAGACATCTACACAATGTGCAGCATTCACATGTGCCCTACACATCACCGCTGGCTACAGTAGAACAGGGTTAATGTGTTGACATGTGCACAGAACATCAGCGCCATCTACAGTCGAACACGGTATGTGTTGAACCCCACCATCATTGTAGCCCCATGCCACAGAGAGACATGTTATGCATCTGTATGTATGGCTGGGAATGGACCTGGCCTAGCAGTATAGCTATGTCAGTGTTGCGAACAACATACTGAATGGGCTGTGTGGGGAGGTGTGTCATAAGTGTATGGTCTGATGGATGATACCAGCATTGCCACCGCTATGTGAACATCCCGCCCCATAAATGAATACCTCGGTGTGCTCAACATCATGGTCACTGTGGAAGGGATGGTGCTGTGCGGTGCAGCCGACATGGTGGTGATAGCAGGCACTGGATGTAGACTATGAGGTACCCATGTCAGGTCGGGTACCATCCATGTGCAGGGGATATCACCGTGGGCATATACAGCACTGTGTTGAACAATATTACAGCACATAGCACCTGTCAGGGGTAATGTTTATGCATGGGTGTGATACCAGCATGCACCATACACACCCATCATGCAGCATGCTGCCTACCTTGCAGAAGGATATTGTCCACACCATGATGATGGACATGCGACATGTCCATATACCCATATAAATGACATATGGAATGGACAGCCACCCTCCCAATACTGGTATTCCACAGGCTGGACACATCCCTGTGCCATTTATGTGATATACCCTGCCATACCATGCAACCCTGTCCATCAAGGCTGCACGATCACAGTCATACATGGTGCAATGGCCACATGGCACATGCACTATCAACTGACTGGATCAGTAATGTGGCACTGATGCACCTTGTGGTGTCACAAGTGCTGTGTGACAGGGGCATGCGCGCACATGCTATGTTTGACCATCCCTGCACATGTCATATGATTAGACATTGTCCCATGTGTATCACATGTGCAATACAGGCGAGCCGTGGCATGATGTTCAACACGCGTACAGTGCTGAGTAGATGTATATGGCAAAACACATGCATGTACAGGTGTCCATGTGTATGTGTGCAGTGCCACTGCTGACGTCCATAACGGCTGCGTCTGTGATGTCATGTGACATATACACAACATCCAGGTGAACAGTAGAACTGTGGACACATTGGGCCAAGTGAAGATTGGTAAGAACACAAGTGCAGGCAGGTACACATGTTCACAGCAGGTTACCATCTACATGGAGTATGTACAGTGTGATGAGTTGACACAGAGATATGTATCCACTGCATAACGGGGGACAGGTGTGACAGCAACACGTCAGCAGTGTCAGTGTCATGATGCTCCAGTGATTACTGTGCAGATGTCGCATGTCATAGCAATGTATGTTCAGGGGTATGCCAGTACATCAGTGTGAATGTGACCTGTCACCATCATTATGTCTTACAGATAATGCCACGCTTCACACTCCCAGCCTTCACCCCCAGGAGGATGAAGTAATCATACCATTGCTCCATGACAACTATGACATTCTGTTCAGCCATGTCCCAAAGCAAGCAGCAGGGGGATGACCTGTGGCAGGATATCCCAGGAGGGTGAATGACGGTGGCAACAACCGCACCTACCAGCAGGTACACCAACACTGCACGGACCTAAACGGCATGCAAACAGCGTGCCACTGCAATCGCCAGAGAACAAGGTGGAACAGGTGGTGGGCCACCAACCCAGCCCCACTCACACACACAGAGGAGCTACTGGCCAGTCTGGGGACACCCAGGAACAGCATTCTGAAACACTACCCGCCATCGTGGAGGTGGGTGTCTCCCAACCAATGACCCTGGAGTTGCCTGGTAAGTCAGTCTTGCATATGAGTATGATATCCACTGTAGTTGCAGGTGTCACTGTACATCATGTAAAGTAACAACACATGCCAGGTATATGGAACACAACCCGCATACTACAGTATGCTACGGTGTATGCAGCATGTGCATACCTTATGCTATCACACAGGTACATGATGTCACATGCACAGTGCAACTGTGGCTGTCATACAGTCATGGTAATGTTTATACTGTTGTGTCTCCCTATACAGGTACCTCTGGCATGTCGCACAGACAGGGTCCGCCAGGTGAGACTGTTGTCAGTATCAGGCATGTTACAGTGTAGAGTTATTTGCCATGTGGCCAGGTATAACAGGCACACCTGGGTTTTGTTCCAGTCACGTTATACGGGTTTGCACCACCAGACACACACATGCCACCCATGTGCAGTAGATACAACCGTTATTATACCCCGGGCATGAAACCACAGTACCTGTCAATGTGATATGTGCGGTCAGCTATGCATACAACGGTGGAGGTGTTCTACAATGGATGCATATGTAGTATGCATTGGAACAACATCCGTGGTACGCACACAGTACCACACAGTGAGCAGTGATCTGGGAAGCACACAGGTGTCACCAATGTGACATATGCCCCTGCATTGTGTGCACACATTGTGACACGCCACCCAACATGTCCCAAGCTTGTGGTGTTCTGTCTGCAATATTGACTCACCATCACATGACCTACACCCGACATAACAAACATCCACACTGTTGTCCGCATAGCCCTGTGCATTGTGACACCTCCGACATGTATGGGTGTATGTCACATGGGACACCACAGACATGTGTACAGGTGCCCATCACACACAATTGTCCAAGACCCATTCACACATGGCCATGGGTGATAGCCACAGGCATCTTGCCACACAGTATGGCTGATGTGGATAGACCCCGTCGCACATTGTCCACACATAGTGCAATCATAGCCGTAGTAGACCACCTGTACATTTGATGTGTTACACCGGACAACCGGAATGCTTGTCTGCAGCCAATGGAGGTGTCACCGATTTCTACCATATACGTGCTGTGGAACAGCATGACTGTGTTGCAGTCATGGCAAGGGTCCATGTTATGCATTGCACAGCAACATACATGCGTCATGTTGCCATGCAGTGGCACAGTGCCTGTACTCACACTGTATAGCTATGTACACGGCTCACACTAACCACACCTGCACATACATATGTGCTAAACATGCATTCTGGCTGTAGGCTGTACACACAACACTGCACTGTGAAGCCCATTATGATGTGGTATGTGCGGACACCATTGTGTCACACATGTAGACATGTTACGCATGTCAGGGATTACATGTCAAGGTAACGCAGCCATGTGTACTGTTAACCTGTTTGTGGCCACATGGTGTATCACGGTGATGCATGCAAACTACCATGATTGTGTGTACTGCATGCCTACTGATATACACCTGCGTGATGTAGTGTGCACCCCAGGGTGGTATGCATACTAACCTATTAATGTCTGAGCTGCAGTCCCTCTGCTGTAGTGCAGGAATGCTGCATGCCATCTGAAATAACACATGCATGGTGTGTCTGTGTGTCTGTGTGTGTGTGTGTGTGTGTGTGTGTGTGTGTGTGTGTTGTGTTTTGTGTGTTGTTGTGTTGTGTTGTGTGTGTGGGTGTGTGTGTGTGTGTGTGTGTGTGTGTGTGTGTGTGTCTGTGTGTCTGGGTGTGTGTGTGTGTGTGTGTGTGTGTGTTTGTCTGTGTGTAATGTACCTTACAGTATGTCTTTGTATTCACAGGTGGTGTAGGTGTGTTACCCTCCTGCGGTCCATCTGATGTTAGTGTCCACACAGATACTAGCGGTGATGACCATATGCATGAGGTACAGGCAGGGTTGTCAGGGGCAGAATCTGCGCCATTGGTTACCATCCCACCTATGTCCCCTCACCCCCACGGTTCTGATGCCAACACATACCACATCACCGTTGCCCATAGAGGAAGGACAGTCGGCGTCTGTTGGCATTGAACAGGAATGTGTGGTGTCTACAGAAGGTGTGCCTGCACACCATGTTGCCAGTGTAATGACTGGCAGTGTGCCACACAGGCATGTGGCTGGTGCTGCTCGGGGGAGGACCTCTGGCAGACATGCACCTGCAGTACAGGCGCGCAGCTGGTATCACCAGATGCATGTTCCAGACTGTAATGGTGGCACAGGCACGTGCAGAATGCAGAACCAAGAAGGGCAGAGGCTGCAGAGGGCTGCAATCCTACCCTAAATGACAACATCCAGTCATTGGCAATGCTCAACAGCAGATTGCTAATGTACTGGATAGGCGATTAGGTAAATGGTTGGAATCCTCGACGAGGCATGGCAATCTGAAAAGCGTGAGCTGTCTGTGCTGGAACACCTGGTAGGGGTGAGGGTGTAGGACACGTGGGCCCGCAACACCACCTAGTGTAGGTCGGCGTGTGCGTGCCACCTCATGCCCACCCACATAGTGCCGGTAGCAGTAGCAGTGCAGCTGGGTGCACTCACACCAGGACACAGCAGGCCATGTGGATGTGGCCCTGGCCAGTCCCAGCGTGGACACAGTTCCAGCGCACATGTGTCATCAGACAGTAGCAACTCTTACCTCCACCTGGTAGTGCCCGTGCAACCCCAGGCAGGCACGGTCACGTGGCCGGAGGACACAGTGAGCCTTTCAACCTGCACTGTACAGTCTGGGGCTGTCAATTTTACCCGTGTAGGCATCACATATGGCTGAACTGTGTACACACATACCCACACACAGCAGACACAACTGTAGGGCTCCACCACATCCACATGCATTCTGCACAGACATGCCAGTAAACTCACCGCCCTTACACACACACATGATGTTATCCATTGGTGCAGCCTATGCCCCTGGCATAAAATATCACCCTGTGCATATGATGAAGCCTCTGCCGCATCCCTGTCATCCACACCATCGGTGCAGGGTTATGAAAATATATTCTGATGCACAGGGTGGACAGGATAGTGATAGGTGTATGTGATAACCCGTGTATGCATAGCGTGGGATGTGTATGTTGCAGTGGTTGTGTGTGAAGACTGACAGATGCTATGTGATGTGGGTTGTGTACTGTCAACATGCAGCAGACATACCATGTAGTGCAGGTGCAGCATGCATTGTGATGTGTTCACGGTATTTTGACGGTTACATGTGTAGGACCATGTTGGTTCTGATAACCTGTATCCCTCCTATGGTGTACTCGCATGTGCCTACAGGGGGCACTGTTATCGGTCCCCAGTGTAGCTGTGGATTACCCACAGGCACATCTGGCAATATCAGCATACTACATGTACCCCCAACCTGCCTGGACACCTACATGACACACATGTCTGCACTATACTGCACCTGCGCATGTGGTTGGTGCCACAGGCTACAGTGGACAGAGACGTCACATACATAGCAGGACACAGTACAGGTATGGTGACATGGTGCAGGTGCAAAACAGCGTGCTGGCCACTGACTTCAGGTGTCACCTGTCAGCTGTGGTGCACGCTGTGCAGCAGTAGGACCCTGTAACAGTACAGGATATGGTCAGATGCAGGGTGTACACCACTATGACACACCCCATAGTGTGCAGATGGGGACACCTGCCTGTGTGGTCAGCACCCTCACAATACTATGCACCCACACCCCTGTCACAGGGTGCGGACATGCACAGGTGGCCAGTATGGCTCGCACCTATGGCATCGACAGGGTTGTACAATGCAGCACCAGTACGGGATGGCCACCCTGTGGAATTAGTGTCTGTTCACAACAGTATATTTGCATACACCCTCACACCAAGCAGCAGACATACAAACATGTTGACACGCACACATTGTGGTGACCACACATGTATACATGGAGAGACAACATGTTGCATGTACTGCACCATCCCAATCCATGCACCCCACACTGAGGTATGTACAGACCTCTACTATGGTGTACAGGGATGTGTAGCACGTGGGACATATTCCCCCCGATATGTGGCATACATGGGCACACATTCATGCACACATGTCAGTGCTGGGAATACTACACCCCCTATGATACGTGTGCAGGCATGCAGCGGGATGTAGTGCATTATGTGTACCAACACTGTATCCGGGAGATGTGCCGATATATGCACTTGGGAGGTGGTAGGTGACAGTTGCCATGTGACATACATCGATGACACCTGACCGCTGGGTATGCATTATGTCAGCACTGTCATGTAACAGCGACATAGCATACTGTATGCACATGGCAGGGTAGGATGGTGTGTGACACACCTGTGAGCCACCACCTGCACACATGCATGTAGACAGGTGTTTATACAATGTACACATACCTCCATACGTGCTGTTTCTATGCCACCATATAGGGCCCCCATGATGGGTAGGCATGTGGTAGGGTTCTGCAACTATGTTATGGACATCGCCACTGCTCATGCATGGCTCTCCATGCACAGTACACATGTCACATGTGTCTCCTGTTGCCATTTTGTATGCATTGCTATGTTTTGACATGTGTGTTGACATACATAAAACATGGACTGTGGTATGGTATCACAGCTGTCACAGGC
Organism: Protopterus annectens; assembly: GCF_019279795.1. Classification (NCBI taxonomy): domain Eukaryota; kingdom Metazoa; phylum Chordata; order Ceratodontiformes; family Protopteridae; genus Protopterus; species Protopterus annectens. The sequence goes on from NC_056746.1 coordinate 798,323, forward strand.
AAACAATACAAGGGTATGTGTCCCAGTCAACACCGCTACACCCTCTAGTGGGAGCATATTACAGACATGGGTCCACCTTCCATTCATGTGTGTAGCCGTGGCTATGCATGTGGTACACACAGGCTATATGTGTCATGTGTGCAGTCCATGCACACATCCAGACATTCACATGTATGACATATCCGGACGGTGGTTCACTGTGGTACAGCGGCAGTCATGTGTCACAGCTGTGTCAGGGCCGTGGTATGTATGGAGCGACCTGTCCATGTATACTGATATGGGTGGACTACATCACACATGTTGGATCATGGTAGTACATGTGTGCACAACTGGTGTACACTGCTATACAGACCTGTGGATTGTCACATGCTGTTGTTGGACCGGGGGCATACTGCTGCACCAATGACATGGTGCTGGCATGGCAGCTACAGTGTTCACTGCAGTTTGTACATGTGTGACCTGCACCCGATGCCTGTGATGTCATCTGTGTGTATGAGTAACTGCATGTGTGACCACCCCGGGGTGTGGATAGGTTTACCTTACTGTGACCTGCAGGGGTACACTCCCCTGCATGCTGGAGCCGTAGCAAATGCTAGGTGTGAGCATGCCCGGTTTGCTGTTGTGTAGGTGGACACACAGCGTTCCACACTCTGCCCTTTCATGATTAAATCCATGTGTTTCATGTCTGCACTTTGCAAATGCTAAGTGTGTGAGCATGCCCAGTGAGCAGTTGTGTAGATGGACACTACAGTGCACACTGCCTTCTGTGATTATACCCGGGGCATGTATGTTTCCCCTTTGCAACGCTAAGTGTGTGAGCATGCGTGTTGTGTGTAGGTGGACACACAGGACCTTCCACACTCTGCCCTTTCATGATTACACTCCATGTGTATGCATGTCTGCACTTTGCAAATGCTAAGTGTGTGAGCATGCCCAGTGAGCAGTTGTGTAGATGGACACACTACAGTGCACACTGCCCTTCTGTGATTATACCCGTGTGCATGTATGTTTCCCTTTGCAACCGCTAAGTGTGTGAGCATGCCCAGTTTGCTGTTGTGTGTGGACACACAGGATTCCACTCTGCCCTTTCATGATTACACTCCATGTGTATGCATGTCTGCACTTTGCAAATGCTAATGTGTGAGCATGCCCAGTCGCCATGCATGGGACACAGTACATTTGGCACACCGCCTGATACTAGGCGTGTAGCCATGGCCAATGACATCCTGCATAGCCATGGTGGCCGCCAGGAGTTATATGTAGTTGCTATGCCACAATGGATGCCTACATCATGCCCCAGGTTGCTCTTCAAAGGTGTACTGTCTGTGGTGCATCCTGTATCCATTTTGATGTAGTGTGTAGATAGTTAGTATTGGTTGCAGCACCGTGTTACTGTCGTCCACCTTGGGATAGTAACATGCTGTGTGACTGCTCACTCTGTATTATTCCCCATCGGCATCTTTCCTCTGCAGATGATATCACCCACCTAGGGTATGCCTCTTACAATGCTGTCTCAGTAATCTCGGTAGCGTTCTGTAAATGCATCATGCTGTAGTGTGTTCAGTAGGTAGGTGTAGGTTCAACTCCGGGCCCCTTTCCCGTGTGTGGTGTGTGTTTCCAGCTGCCTCTGGGACAGTATGCTTTTAGATGCCTCACAACACATACATTTGCTATGCATCTATTCCTTTGCGGATTATGTCACCCACCTAGAAGTATGCCTCTGACTTGGCTGTGATCAGTAATCTCGGTAGCGTTCTGTAAATGCATCATGCTGTAGTGTGTTCATGTAGGTAGGTGTAGGTTCAACTCCGGGCCCCTTCCCGTGTTTGTGTGTGTGTGTTTCCAGCTGCCTCTGGACAGTGATGCTTTTAGAGCCTCACAACACATACATTTGCTATCGCGCTATTCCTTTGGATGATGTCACCCACCTAGAAGTATGCCTCTGACAGTGCTGTGCTCAGTAATCTCGTAGGCGTTCTGTAAATGCATCATGCTGTAGTGTGTTCATGTAGGTAGGTGTAGGTTCAACTCCCGGGCCCCTTCCCGTGTGTGTGTGTGTGTTTCCAGCTGCCTCTGCTGACAGTGATGCTTTTAGACCCTCACAACACATACATTTGCTATGGCTATTCCTTTGCGGATGATGTCACCCACCTAGAAGTATGCCTCTGGGTGCTGTGCTCAGTAATCTCGTAGCGTTCTGTAAATGCATCATGCTTAGTGTGTTCATGTAGGTAGGTGTAGGTTCAACTCCCGCCCTTCCTGTGTGTGTGTGTTTCCAGCTGCCTCTGCGGGCAGTGATGCTTTTAGACACCCCACAACACATACATTGCTATCGGGATCTATTCCTTTGGGGTGATGTCACCCACCTGGAAGTATGCCTCTGGCAGTGCTGTGCTCAGAAATCTTGGCAGCGTATTCTGTAAATGCATCATGCTGTAGTGTGTTCATGTAGGTAGGCGTCGGTTCAACTACCGGCCCTTCCGGGGTGTGTGTGTTTCCAGCTGCCTCTGGGACAGTAAAGCTTTTAGACCTTCACAACACATACATTGCTATCAGCGTCTATTCCTTTGCGGATGATGTCACCCACCTAGAAGTATGCCTCTGACAGTGCTGTGTTCAGTAACTCGAGGCTTCTGTAAATGCATCATCTGTAGTGGGTAGGTAGGTGTAAAGGTTTAATTCCTGGCCCTTGTGTGTGTGTGTGTGTTTGTGTTGGGTGTTGTTTTGATGCTTTACAACCCATTGTTGCACTATTTTTCATGTGCACCCCCCAATATCCTCTGACATTCCCGTGTTTCGGATTGAGAGCACTTAAGTGGACTGCCTGGTGGGGGTGGTGTAGGTCACCTCCTGGCGTGTTGTTTGGTTGTGTGGTGTGTGGGTGTGTGTGTAGGGTCACAGCCTTTTCATATGTGTCTGCTGTATCTCTCTCGTGTTTATTTAAATATATTTTTTTTTTTAATTTTTCCTAGCCTGCTTGGTGGAAGGGTATGATTTTATTCCCCAGCCCTTCCCCATGCTGTTGTATCGATGAAATAAATTTATAATATATTTAATAAAATTTTATATTTTTGGCCCCAACGCTTCCCTTTCTGGAACTTTTCCCTGTATGCATAGCCATTTAAAAACCTTGTGGTATCATTGCCTGAAGGTTGAGTGTTACCCCGAGCTTGTGATTCTTTTGGAGCCCCCTATTTCTTCTGTCATGTCCCCTTTTAATGACCTTTTGACTTTCCCGTTTAAAGGTTTAGCACTACCCGGGCAGGGCTGTTATGCCACATTTAAACATCTTGCAGGGGGATAAAAAGTGACCATGTAACTGTGTTTTCATTTTCACTACCTCAAGGAGCCCCCCTTTTCTGGACAACCTTTTGAAATGGGGAAAAAGGGCCCACATGACTGTTCTTTAAAACCCCCCTTGATATGGGCAAGGTTTTGTTATGGGGATCAGGGCCCTTTTTGCTGTTTTTCTTGCATTGATGTGGCCGGTTGTTTCCTGTGGCATTTTTCTGAGGGCCGATGTTTGTTCGTTGGCCGGCAATATGAGGCGGGCTTTAAAAGTTGGAACCGGACAATTGGGGAGTTAATGTGTCTGATCAACATAAAAATCCCACTGTCTGACTACAAAACACAGACAGTGTATGGCGGCATGACAGACCACATGACACTACCTTCTAATTTACGACACACCCCCACAGACAGTTGTATTCCTCCCCAGGTCTACATCTGCTTATCCACACTAATTGGTCTTTCATGTACCATATGTGGCCGTTTTTGCTTTCCGTCAGTGGCGGGGCTCACGTACGACCATGGGGGCCTGGTAATTGTTATGTTGACACTTCATGACACCCTGGGGGACACTTTACCTCTGTGTCTGATTACCTTCCACAGTGACCTTCACGGGCATCGTTGTCATTCACAAAGTCCGGTATGACTTATACATGTTTGCACATTTGTCCTGCTGTCTTTCTTCTCACCTGTCCGCCTACTATCACCGGTTCAGTACATGTATTTTGGACAGGTTAGCTCCTTCATACCCTTGACCTGTTGTCATTATGTACCCCCTGACGGTTCCCTTTGCCCTTGTTCTTTCAATAGTGATGTGCCTTCCTAGCTGCTTGCTGCCTAGGCATTCCAGACTGTGCGGTAGGTGATAGTGACTGCTATTTCCATTGCATGATTACTGACACTCATAACATCCATATTCATGGCTGCCAGTATTCGCCGGTCTGACTTTGTATGGGATTTATAATATGGTCCCTATCTGTATTTCCTGTACTATGCCTTACTGCAGCTGTGTTATTCTGACAGTTTTCCAGTTATGGGTACCATCTTGGTCGATGCATGTCCATCCATGGGAATCCCTGCAGGACCGATATAGGGCTGTACATATTCCAACCTGCTTTCCATTATCCAGGGGTGTTTGCACCATTAGTGGGGATAAAGGCATGTGCTATACCCACATCCCTCCCAGGCGGGCCTCATTCTCTGCCAAACAACACTAGGCCCATTTCTGCATACCCAGGTTCCCATTGCAACCTCTACGGTAAAATTACACATGGTTAATGTGTGCGGTACTGGGATGTGGCCCTTTTATGCACTCCCCACTCTAGGGATGTCTGTTCATATGTCCTGCATTTCATGGACACGTGTCATCACCCTTGAACCCGCTTTTAGTGCATGTATAGCTAATTTATTTGCGGCTGACACTTCTTTTGTCAATGTAGCAGGGCTGCGAATGGATACATTTTGGAGTCCTACAATGGACACCAGTGTGCATGTTTAAAGTGTAGAACTTGCTGGACTGTCACTTTCTGGCCAGTGATTTTGACAGCTGCTGTATGTTCCCCATTCGTGGATGTCTGTTTGACTACCCATATATCTATTACTTGGCATATTTATATCCATGTGTCAGATATTGGACATAGGTCTGTTGTGTGTACATATATACTTTTAAACTCCTCGTTTCATACCTTGCTATGTTAATGTCTGTGGATTACCTGTGTAAAACATCTATTACCATACCATACCTTTCCAATGTACAGATACTGGCGGAGTGTACGGATGGTTGGCCCTTTATCTTAGGTGTGTTTTATATTGACCTGTGTCTATCTGTCAATTTGCTGGCATTTCATGTGAGACTTATGGTGGCACCTTCTGACAGGTAGGCCAGGCTACAAATGCATACCCTTCGTCAATCCCTGCTACTAACACACCCGTTATTCTATCCACTTTCTATGTTTGTCTTAGCACATATCATGTGTTTCACACTATTTGTACCAGTACTTTGCATGGCATTGTCCGGTTCCATACTTTCAGAGGCTGATAGTTTTGAGACATGTATAACTAACGGGAAACAGCATTAAGTTACTCTGCTGTGGCGGATCCCCACAGCGCACTTGCATTTCCTCATTGTGGGTTACGCGGCGCATGCATATTGGTATTCTGGGTTACATATGTTTACTGAGTCTGTGTGCTTACTGGCCTGTATTAGTTGTGACTGTTCCAGTCACATATCTCTTCGGTTAACGGACGATGAACACACTTTCACCTTTACATATGTAACTGTCTTTGCACAGAGCATTAATTACAGTTCACATATATATGTTCTATAGTCGTAATTCAAACGGGACTGCATTCACGTTGGCGGTTGCTGTGACCCACACGTTTGCTGTTCTGTCTCATTTATATGCATACCCATGGTACATGCTACATTTGCATATCCCCCTCACTCACTTACGCCCCTGGCATCCATTCTCCTGCTGGGAAAAGTGTGGTACTACATGTTACACATTCCCTATTCCCTAATGCTCTTAACCCAGGATGCATATGCAACGCAGGGGTATTCAGATCACAGGGCTTATAGCCCCAACGCATACAGGTCTTTGATTGTCAGGGTGTTCCTGTGGTGCTCTGGGTTTGGTTTTGTCCACCTAGTGTACAGAACTGCCCTGACCGTTTAATGTCAGATGAGGCACATGGACATGGTTTGTCCAGTTTATTATACCATCACCCCCATTATTCCTACGGCACGCTTGGGCCCGCATGCCCGTAGATCGAGTATAGTAATGGCAAATGGTCCGTCGCCCAGACCTATTTCCATTAGTATACCTCAGTATTTCAAACCTGTCTCGCTATGTTACATGGGTTTAACATGCGTGCCAGCTTTTAAATGAGCCAAGGAGATGTCCGTTGTTACTTTGAGGCAGTCTTGCTATGCTACACACATTTAACATAGCGTGACAGGTTGTACAACAAAGCAACGGGACAGCAAGCCCCCGTTGCTGTTTTGTAGTGTTTTGCTGTGTTAACTGGGTGTAACATAGAGACAGTTTTTACATTAACGGACATCTCGCGGTACATCAGCCCGCCGGATGCCAGACATCTGTGGCAGCGACAGGCATACTATGCCATTATGTGGGAATTAATAGTTTATTTTCTTAAATGGTGTCATGGTATAATAGCAATGACCCACTTCTGGGTGTAGGTAATGCTGTATTACCCGGCCTTTGTTTTCCGGGCTTCCCCACCGACCACACCAACCGTGGGTATATCCAGCATTACCCACACCCGGCGTGATTATTGCTATAATATTCCCGTGTTCACGACACGGGTGTTTGGACAACCGACAATGGCTTCTGCTGTTGGCATACAATGCTGTGGGTGGTGCCCGGGTTTTCATACATATTCCCGTGTTGTTCCCATTCACAATGTCTATCCCCGTCATCATTCATAGTGGATATTTATGTAGCACATGACTGGACTATGTATTACCTGCAGGTATGCTGTGTACAGTGAACATATGTGACGGTTGGTTACAGTGTATATGTGTACATACCTCTGTGATACTGGGGACTACCACATCCTTCGCAGCATTTCATGCGTATGTACATACTATTATTCGGTGGCCTGTTGGCGGTTGTTAGGGCACTGATTACATGTGTCCCTATTTGTGCCATCGTGTTAGTCTTTGTCCAGCATTTGTTGCTGTCATGGGTTGGGCGGTGGTGTTGGTGTGTCATTGGGTTGTATTTATACTGCCGATATGTTGGTGGGGGGTTTGGGGGTTTGGGACTTGTTCCTCTGTGCGGGCCCATTATGGACATTTGTGTCCTCGTACACTTACGTGCCATATGTCCTGTGATATTAACAGCGTGTATTTCTTACCTTCCTTACTACTTGCATGTTACAGCATTTTTTATCTGGTACACATGACTATTATATTGGCTAGCTTAAGCTATTCACATGCTATGAAATAACCGTTCATTCTGGCATATACGTGTTATTCTATCCTTTGCATTGGGTGGGTGTTTTACCGCAGAACCACACATATCTACGGTGATGCCCCACCTTGACAATCTGTGCATGTGGCAACCCTGCTGGGGTGACAGGTTTGGGCTGTTCCGCCCTGTGTATTGTGTTTGCATGTCTGCATAGCTAATCATCAGTACCGTGGCTGCACATACTGCTTTGTCCTGATGTGTACAGTTATGGACACCGTGGCATTTAACACCTATGGGGTTTCGACAGGTCAGTAAATACAGCGGATGTACACATTCTGCCGACACATTCACATGCAGCCATTTGGACTTCAGTACCTGGGATGGGATGTTGACATGTGGGGTACATTTCACGCCTGTCACTGCCTAGGACATTACTTCCTACTACATATGGGGTATACCCGCTCTGTGTAGGTGTGCAGCTGCGTAAGGCTGCTAGCTGGATTAGGTGGACATTCGGACATGGGTGCGGGGTTTTGTGCTATGACGGTTGTGTATTACATTTGCATGCATGGGTTCTGCTTGTGGATATTCGGTTGGGATATGCCATCCTATGTGTATGTGACGGGTTTCGTTGCTGTGTCTAGCACATTTTTCTATACACATGTTTGTGTGTGTTTGGGATGTCTAGTTTCTTTCTGGTTTTATATGGCCAGACTGCCCAGCTGTGTACTATCACTACCACTGTGGGACTGCTGGTGACCATGCCCATGGGGCTAGTCGTTGTGTTGGGGTGCACTGACATGATGCAGTACACCTCCACTGGGTATGACTGCTGACAGTGCAATGCGCACCTATTCCAAGTATCCTTTGTTCCATAAACGGAACTTTTGTACTGCATTTATGTTTGGTTCTCCATATTGTGGGGGGTACTATGTTGCATACTCTGCATCTTTCATTGTCCACGGACACTGGTAGGGGGTTACTATTGCAGGGGGGGAGAGTCACCTTTTTGCTCATCCCCCCGGGCCCCCCGAGCATCCTAGTTAGGCTCCCTGGATTTGCCGTGCCTATGCCGTGGTTGTGGTTGCAGCCCCTCATTACTATGCATGTGGCGGGAGTTTACTCTACGGCGGTAAGCCCACCGCCTTCCCGAGCTTCATGAACGGGGATAAATATAAATAAAGATTAATCAAAGTTAACAGTGTTTGCCAGTATTTAACAGATGAAAATTATTTGACAAAAAAAGTTTAACAGATAAAAGCATAAAACAGCAGACATAAAACCAAAATTATAACATGCTGTTGATCTCACAAGATATAGATCTCACAGGTTCTACAATATTGTAAAATATTTAAAATATAAAATTCATACATATACTAAAAATATTTATTAAATATATATTATGAATTATGATTTGGGGTTTGGAAATAAGTAATTTTAATACTTGATCCATCTACATCAGTAATATCTTGAATAAATTATATTTTTATTTAATTTATTTATAATAAAATAAATAAATAAATAAATAAATATATAAATATATTTTATAAGTCCATTCTTCAATAACATGTTTTTCCAGAAATTTCAATCGTTAAAAATTAAAAAATGGTCATAGATCAAAATTTTTAATATTAAAATTTTTAAAATTTCCTTAAATAAAATATGATTTTAATTTAAGTACACTAGAAATAGAAACAGAATCATTGATGCCTGGCAGCATACAGGCATTAAGCCTAAGTTGCCAAAGGCATTCCTTGGCTTCCAAAATGACTTTTTCATCACCTCCCTTCTGTACATTGTGGAGTTCTGTCAATAATAAAGAATAGAAATCTCTTAAAATTTGCACATTTGATGCTGTGATTGTATAAGGCACTGGTATGTTCGTGTTTTTTAATATCTCTGATGTGTTCTGAATACTCTGAGCTTTCTAATTGTTTTACCAACATAGAAAGCTTGACATTAGCAAGTAGCACGAAAACCCCCTAGTTGAATTACAATTACCGGGGGACATCTGATTTTTTTTCCAAAATTTGTTATAGCAACATAAGGGCCATCGTTAATTTTTTGCAAAACTGACATGCTTCACATTTACTTTTTTGCCCTTTTTAAATTGTCTATTGGTACTAGTTTAAAAAATATCTTTCATATTTCTACCTCTACTATATGTGATCTTAGGATATGTCCCACTTCCGATTCTCCATTGTTACTAATAACACTATTCCAAATTTCATGAATAATGCTAGCAATTTCAGGAGATGTTTCATTGTAAGGTAATATAAAGGTATCCTGTCTAGACTTAGCTTTTTATCTTGATTGTGTTACTGACCCCAAAATATAATAATGGGTCTGTATAAGAATGTCTTTTAACATCAATCTCTTTCTTAACATTAAAACTAAGTCTTTTGGGATAACCCCTGTCCAAAACATCTTAGATAGTTTTTCCATCTCCAAATTAAATGCTTCATCGTTTAATAATTCTGGACAGCCTCACCATCTGACCCTTAACTAAGTTTTCTTTGGTAATATGGATGACAGCTGTCAAAGTGAAAAGAGTTTGAAAGTTTTTTTCCTAAATATTTTAAATTTATGTTGTTATTCTGGAATGAAAAACTATGTCCAAAATGCACAATCATTGTTGTATATTTGATTGGTAAATTTAAGAAAACTAGATGTCTTACCTAAATATTACAAATTCAACAAATTCCTTACTACCCTTCCAAACAATCAGTATATTGTCCAAATACCTTAAATAAACAAAAATTTTAAATTTCCCAAAAAGCAGATGTAAAACATACTCTGTCTCCCAGTGTGTTAAAACCAGGTTTGCTTTGTTGGGGCCCCCTTCCCCCATACAGTTTTTGTCTGTAATATTCTTGTTCATATAAAAAATTGTTTTCAAGAACTATTTCCATCAGTTCTGTCAAGAATCTACTTTTTCCTTCCCCCCCTAAATTTTAATAGGGTGGCCTCAAACTTTTCCCAAACCTTCTGTGTGTGGAATTACTGTGAATAAATTCACTACATCTATGGTCGCCATAAAAAATAGGCCCTATTTTTCCTTATTTTGTCTTATTAATTCCAGACAATGCCATGAATCATTTAACACATGTGGTAGTTTATTCAATGTCTTTACAATGAAAATCTATATACCTCACCTCTGTCTTGGATCCTCTAGCTGAAACAATGGGGGAAATGGGGGTTCTGTGGATTCTTATGTATTTTAGGAATTAAAAATGGATGGAATTACTGGAAACTCAACTGATAAATAAGAAAACTCATCCTTATTAATAATGCCATCCATTAAATATTTAAAAACCAATCAATTTTGTGTATGCTCTATACATTTCACTTTTACTTATTTTTTTGTAGGTGTTACTGTCATCCAACATATTAGTCATCTTATTGTAGTAATCTGTATTTGTCTTTAAAACTCCCCCCTCCTTTGTCCGGTTTCATGATTCTATAATTGCCGGGCGTAGTTAATTCTCTCAGACAAAATACTTCCGCTGAAGTCAAGTTTTGCATGTTGTATGTTTTTTAGTTAGTAGTCTCCTAATCTGGCTTTCACATAATGCTTCAAAAATGTGAATCGTGAAGTTCTGTGGGGTATAAATATGCTGCTGCGTTTTAAAGTGAAGTTACCAGAATCAGAAGTGTGATTCATGCTGTTTAAAAAAAGATTTTAAATTCAAAATTCTAGTGTATAGTTTTAAATTAATTAGTAGTTTGCCTATATCTAATTTAAATGAAGGCACAAAGGTAAAACCTCTTCTAAATAAAGCTAAAAATCCTTGTCAAATTTTTTGTCTGTAAAGTTGTAAAATTAAAACCCCCTCAGTAACAATGGAACAATAATTGTCACTGTCAATACTACGGAAATTTGCTGTATCATAGTCTAATGCTGGGTGTCCATAAATTGTTGTGTTGGAACAATTAATATCTGGCAACTGAAGGGCATAGTCTGATGTAATAAAACTTTTTTGTCAGTTTGATCTAAAAAGCATGGACTTATCCCCAAAAGAATTGGCTCTCTGTGCTGTTCTGTTGTAATTTCTGTTCTGCTGATAATTGTGACTGCCATAACACTCTTATCCGTTCTGATCTCCTGAGAGGTGGTTTTTTAAAAAAACCCTGACCTTCCTCTTCAAACATGTTTTCAACTCTTTTTTTTCCAAAAGGGGCTCTATTCATTTCCCCTTAACCAGCCTCAGTAGTAGGGGTTATTTTTCATGTTCCTATATTCTTTGAAATTAGTGTAAACCTTGTTCTTATAATCAAAGTGTCCCTACTAAGTTTGTGATTCTTAATGGGGCTCTATTCACTTCCCTACCATAACCAGCCTCAGTAGTAGTGGTTTTGTTTCATGTTCCTATATTCTTTGAAATTAGTGTAAACCTTGTTCTTATAATCAGAAGTGTCCCTACTAAGTTTGTGATTCTTAATATCTAACCCTTTGTTAACAAATTTGTCCATATTTTTAAAAAAATATTTTCGGCCTTGTTGTGTTCATATAATAAATCTTGTTTAATACTTTTATCTAACAAACACAGTTGTTCATTTAAGGATGTCAATTTATAGTTGGTTTTAAATAACTAACTTTAAAAGTTCCAGTCCAGTTTTATCAAATAGTTCAGTTAACTCATCAAATAAAACAGTACCTTCTTTAAAACCATAAGGTAATTTGAAAACGTAATCCTTTAGGTACTTGTCTTTCCCAAGGATCTTTCAAGAAATCTTTTCCATTTGGATTGACTTGTAGGTCCCAGGGTTAAACTCCTTAAATTGCGTGTTAAAGTTCCCATCTCCCTGCCTTTCAGCTCCTGTCGGTAAAGGGAGGAGCTGCAAAAAATGTTTTAGTTCTGTATAATTAGTTTGTTTCCTGCTACTGCGTCTAACATGCCTCCATTCTGTCCCCTTGTTCTCCCGGATTTGGGTATCCACTGTTAAAACAATTAGAAAGCTCAGAGCATTAAAAACACGTCAGAGATATTAAAAACACAAAAAAACCAGTGCCTTATACAATCACAGCATCAAATGTGCAAATTTTAAGAGATTTTTTTTTTATTATTGACAGAACTCCCCACAATGTACAGAAGGGGTGATGAAAAGCCATTTTGGGAAGGAATGCCTTTGGCAACTTAGGCTTAATTTTTATGTCCCGGCATCAATGATTCTGTTTCTATTTCTAGTGTTTAAATTAAAATCATATTTTATTTAAGTATGATTTAAACATTTTAATATTATAAATTTTGATCTATGACCATTTTTATTTTTTAACAATTGATTATTACTGGAAAAACATGTTATTGAAGAATGGACTTATACAATTTTTTTTATTTATTTATTTTTATTATAAATAAATTAAATACAAGTATAACTTATTCAATATATTACTGATGTAGATGGATCGTGGAAGTATTCCACACTACTTATTCACAAATTTACAATTCATAATTCATATATATTTAATAATTTATATTTTTAGTATATGTATATGAATTCTATATTTTAAATATGTGTACAATATGTGTAGAACCTTTGAGATCTATATCTTGTGAGATCAACAGCATGTTATAATTTTTTTTTTGGGTTTTTTGCTTTTATCTGTTAAACTTTTTTTTTCAAATAATTTTCATCTGTTAAATACTGGCAAACACTGTTAACTTTGATTAATCTTTATTTATATTTAGTGTTTATCAAATAATTACTAGAAAATGAAAGTTATGTTTTATTTAAGGTTTGCAGTACTGGACACACGTTTTGGGACTTCGAAATATTTCAGTGTTTTTACACTGTTTCTCTAGATGTTTCTTTTATACTGTTTCTCCAGTGTCTTTACTAGTAATTATGTTATTATACAATTACATCATTAACCAATTAATTAATTCATTCATTTAACTCCAACTATATAAAGGATGGCTTTTTAGTGAAGAATTTGTACTCTGAAGATGCCCTATACGATTGTGGGTGAAAGCGCTTAGTATGGAGAATTGTTGTCGCATTATTGTATTTTTTATTTTTATTTCATTAAAAAGTGGAAACAACCAACCAGTTTTCTAACGGGTTATTGAATGACTTGTCAGCTTACTAGGGTCATACAGTACAGTTTTTGTACCTACCATAAATGTAGATGTTCGAGTGCTAATACAGCTGCAGTCATAACAGATGGGTTCTCCTGGGCAGGGGTCCTCGGGAATTCCAAAGTCTAGGTCCTCGTTGTCGCTTCTTCCCTGATGTCAGTCGACAGGGTATAAAGGAACCACCGCCCTTTTCTTCAGTTTTTCTTGCCCCAGATGTCAGTGCCTCCAGAAGGAAGGCAATAATAAATCTGTGTGATAATGCAGTGCTATATAATCAAAATACAGTAGTTGCAAGCAAATACATCATAAATGAAAACCCCAATCAGGTTGTATGAGGATGTGTTAGCCTATAGGCCTGTCCCAAGAGGGGAAGGAGGGAGGGAAACCTGGACTGCAGCTGTATTAGCACTCGAACATCTACATTTATGGTAGGTACAAAACTGTACTATGTTCATCGTGCATACAGCTGCAGTCATAACAGATGGGTAGAATCCCAAAGCTAAGAAGGGGTGGTAGGCACTAGTTGGAACTAGGAGGAGCCAAAAAGCCCTGCAAGACTGCAGTGGCAAAGCCTGCTCTAATGGTAGGTTGTAGTGCTTGGAGAAGGTATGCACAGAACTCCAAGTGGCTGCTTCCAAAAATATCCTTGGTAGGAACTCCTCTGAGGAAGGCTGCAGAGGTGGCTGTGGCCCTGGTGGAATAAGTTCTAATGCCTGTAGGAACAGTTTTGCCATGAAAGGAATACAAAAGCATAAGTGGGCTATCCATTTTGAAATTGTCTGTTTGGAAATTGGCTTCCCCTTTAGCTCCTAGCATAGGACAAAGAGCTGTTCTGATTTTCTGAAAGGCTTTGTTCTGTCCAAATAATAACACAGCTGTCTGTGGATGTCCAAGGAAGTAGTAATCTCTCCCCCTTTTTTTTGAGGATTAGGATAAAAGTAGTTTAAAAGTATGGCCTGATTTAAAGCTACCCTGGATACCACTTTAGGCATAAAGGGGGTTGGTTCGTAAGGAAACTCTGTCCTGATGGAAGATGATAAAGGCTGGACAGCCATGGGGCCTGTAGTTCTGAAACTCTGAGCTGAGGTGATAGCCAGAAGGAAAGCTGTTTTCCAGGACAAATCTTGCAAATCTGATGAGGCAGCTGGCTCAAAAGGGGGCAAGGTCAATTTTCCCCCAATGAAATTAAGATCCCAAGCAGGTATTGGTTGTTTCCTTGGAGGCCTTAAATTCTTAGCCCCTCTGAGGAACTGTCTTAAGAGGGGAGAGAATAAAGGTGGATCAGTGTTGTATTCTGCAGAAATGGCTGAGGCATGATTTTGATGGAGGAGAAAGAAAGTCCACTGCTTAGCAGTTCCCAAAAATTGTAGTATTTGAGGTAAATTCAGTTTTCCAGGATCCTGCCCTTTTTTTCATTCCAGACACAAAACGTTTCCATTTTGCAGAGTAAGCTTTTCTAGTTGATGGCCTTCTGGCCTCCAAAATGACATCCTGCACCTCCTTGGAGTAGGGCCTGTTGAGATGCTAAGGAATCTTCCATGCGGCTAGATGAGTGTTTTATCTGGCTGTGAAGAGTTTGAAACTGTGCTGAGTCAGAAGAAGAGGCATTAGAGGCAGGGTCCATGGTGGGGAATCGCAGGCTCCTCAGGAGTGGGTACCAGTGTTGCCTTGGCCAGTCTGGGGCAATGAGGATTATCTTTGGTCTGTCTGCTTTGGTCTTTAATAGGACTTTGGGCAGCAGAGGAAAGGGGGGAAGGCATAAACTGTCATTGATGTCCAACTGAAAGAGGCCACTCTCCCGGCCTTTGGATGGAAGATCCTTGAGCTGAATTTTGTCAATTGATGATTCTTGTGGTAGGCAAAGAGATCTATGTCTGGCCTCCCCATTCTTGGATTATTTCTGTAAAAACTTTTTGGGTGCAATTTCCATTCGGGGGATCTGTCATATTCCTGCTTAGGTTGTCTGCCAGCATGTTTTCCTTGCCTGGCAAGTACTGTGCTTGTAGTTCCATTTGTAAGTCCATGGCCATGTTCCAAAGTGACATGGCCAGTCTATAGGGAGTAGGAATGTGTTCCACCCTGTTTGTTTATGTACCACATAACTGTGGTGTTGTCCGTTCTTATCAATAATTGACCTGGTTGTAGAAGGTCATTGAAAGCTATAATAGCATTTATCACTGCTAGCATTTCTTTTGATTGATGTGAAGGTGCTTTTCTTTTGGGACCATTTGCCCTGAATGCACCGATCTGTCATGCCCCAGTAGTCCGAGGCCTGTTGTGATGACTTGATTTGCTTGAGGCTTGCTGAATGGAAGACCTGTGTTTGTTTGACATGCTTGAGCCCACCACAGAAATTCCTTTTGCAGACATGGAATTAGTGGTATTATTGTTTCCAAACTGTGGCTGTGTTGAGACCATATGTTTGTTAGGTACCATTGTAGTTTCCCCATATGCAGCTTTGCACATGGGATTAGTAAGATGCAAGAAGCCATGAATCCCAGAGCCTGCAGGATTTTCCTTGCAGTCAGCCTGGTGCAATTTGCTAGTGTTCTGAAGTATTGTATTAGTTGCCCCTGCTTCTCTGGGTGAGGTAGGCCATCTGGGTGTTTGTGTCCAAATTGGCACCCAGGAAAATTATCTTCGAGAGTATTAGCCTTGATTTCTTTTTGTTGACTGTGTATCCCAGAGATTTCAATAACATTATTACATAAGCCAGATGTTTCAGAAGAATGTGCTTGCTGTCTGCTTGGATCAGGCAGTCCAAATGGGCGTATATTTGTATCCCTTGAAGTATGAAGTAGGCAATTACTGATGCCAGGCATTTCGTGAATACTCTGGGCAGTAGATAAGCCAAAGGGCAATGCAGAGAATTGATAATGGGTTGAACCTGCAAGAAATCTGAGGTACCTTCTGCAATTTTGTCTGATTGGGACATGCAGGTATGCCTCCTTGAGGTCCAATGTTACCAGCCAAGACTCCTTGCCCAGCATGGGAAGAAGTTGCTGTAGAGTGAGCATCTTGAATTTTGGTATGAGTAGAAATGTGTTTAGGATGGATAGGTCCAAAATAGGTCTCCAATCTTTTCCCTTCCTTGGCACCAGAAATAGCCTGGAATAAAAACCTTGACCTTGTTCGTGCGTAGGTACCTCTTGAATAGCTTTCATGTTTATGAGATCTGCAATTTGTTTTTGTGCCTCTGCCCTTTGATTGTGTGGCAGGTTTGGCATGCCTCTCATTTTTGGAAGGGTGTGAAAATGAAATTTGTAGCCTCTGTTTATAATGTCCAGGATCCATTTGTCCTTTGTGACAACATGCCAATTTTTTGAAAATAATGCCAGCTTTCCTCCTAAGGGGGCTGCCATTTGAAACCTGGTTGGCATGCAAAGGGGAAAGTCATTGGGTTTGCTTTCTGAAAGATTGCAAGTTGTCCTCACCACCTCTTTGTGTAGGGGCTTGCCATTGTCTGCCTCTATACGATCCTTGGGATTGTCCTCTGCCCCTAGGGCGCCTGTATCTGCCTCTTTGGGGTCTGTCTGTGGCAGGAAAGGACCAGTTTTTGGAAGGCCAATTTCTACTAAAACGTGGGGGTTGAACCTGTAGAAATTCTTTCACAGTTTGCATTGATTTAGCCTTTTCCTCCATTTTCCTTAATATCTCCTCAGCATTAGCACCAAATAGTACATCCTTTTGAAGTGGGGTGTCTAGTAATTTAGCTTTGACGTGATCAGGCAAGGCTTGTTCCATGAGCCAGGCATGCCTACGTATGACTGATCCTGTAACAGCAGCTCTACATGAGGCCTCTAGAGCATCAAAACCACATTGTAAGGTATGCTTACCCACTTGTTCTGCACTATGCATCAAATCCTGCAACTCCTTCAAGTCTGGTTGTTCAGGTTGTGACATTTTACTCTTCAATTGTGATAACAAAAACTGTTGGTATTTTAGCATATGAAACTGACAGTTTAAGGCCCTCATGGATAAGGTAGCCGAGGTTTATACCTTTTCCCCCACCTTTCTAAAGATCTGGAATCTCTCTCGGAGGGCAATGGATTTTTGGCAATGGAGGCCTTAACTCCCTTGGGGCCCTGTGAGATGGTTTCTGGGTCAGCAGCATGGCTTTTGTAAAGAAATTGGTGTGAGTCAGGAACCCTGTAGTACCTGTCAGGCTTAACTGGTGCTGGGGGTAGAGAGTCCGGGTTAAGGCAGGCCTCCGAGTAAACATCATCTAGGATGTCCAAGACAGGAGGTATAGCCAGAGGCCTATGCTGAGGTAACAAGAGAAATTCCCTGAGCCTTTTCTTGGAATCTGAATGATCCTGGCCTTCCCAGTGGAAGTGTTTCCTTAAAGTATGCAAAGTTTCCCCAAATGAGTAATCCTCAGGGGGGGGGGATACAGAAGGGATGGACTCCTCCTCATCAGAGTCTTCAAAACGGGAGTAAGAATGTTCCTCATCATCAGAGTGCTCTGAAATAATGGAGCCCTGGTCAGAGGAGGGGGAATCTTCCTCCACTCTGGGCCTTATGTCTGGTGGGGGCTGAGAACCTCTGATTAGAGTAATTAAATCCTCAGCCATTTTAAGCATCTGTTTCTTAGGCATGGGGCCTGTAGATGGGCCCTGTGTAGCTGGTCTCTTAGGGTGCAAGGATGCTTTAGACTTTGTGAAAGCCTTGATGGAGAAAGAAGAGGAAGGTCTGAAGACACCTTGAGTGCAGGTGGACCTGTCCACATTCTGAGTTTCAACGCCAAGAGTGGCTTCAGTATCTGTAGTCAGGGTGTGGGCCGAGGAGCCTGCGACCTCGGGCACAGGAGACACTGTCAAAGAAGTGTTGTCGGTAATCAGGGGCTGCGTAGGTGCCTCACTGAGAACTGGACCACGTGTAGTCGGCTTTGGTGTGGTGTCGGTAGAGGCCACGGACCTCGTGTGTCGGTCCTTGTCTTTGCGTTTTTTAGACAAAACCGGAGTCGGTGTATCTGATGACATAGTATAGTTAAATGCTTTTCCAAAATAATGCTGGGCGAACTCCGCCCGATGCTTAATAGTGCGTTTGTTGAATGTAGCACAAAAGCGACAGACCGAGACATCGTGGTCTGGGCCTAAACAAGGTATACAGAGGGAATGGAAATCCTTATGCGGTATTTGCTTCCCACAAGAAATACGATTATTAACTTTGTCTGACATCGGTCTGAGGCAAGAAAAGTTTCCCCAGTGGTGTACTTAGCTTTTAAGAAGACTTCGGTTTCCAAATTTCGTAATTTCAGGAGCTGGCCGACCGGCACTTGCGAACTGCTTCTGTTTCGGGCACCGCGCGGCAAGAAAGACTAAAGAAAATGGCTACGGCTGGTTCCTTTATACCCTGTCGCACTGGCGTCAGGGAAGAACGCGACAACCCGCGGACCTAGACTTTGGAATTCGGCCAACCAAGGACCCGCCTGACGGCAGTAGAACCCATCTGTTATGACTGCAGCTGTATGCACGATGAACATCTGCCTGGGCTACATGATCCAAGAGCTCTTCCATGTCTCTTTTTATGCAGTCCAGGGAGGTGCATCTCAAGTCATTCACTCCACCATGGACAATGACAGAGTCATATTTGCACCTACTGTGGAGTGACTTGAGTGCATGCGTTATGTGGCAGATCTTGGCAGCGACAGGCAACTAACTGTAATTTTCTCCTTGTTCAGTCTGGTGAGTGGGACATTAGTGTGCCTGACTATAGAGTCACATATGACTAAAGTGTTGGGTATGTTGTCTTGCCTTAGGGGCTGCTGTTTAGTGGCACACTGGTGTTGTGAGCTATGGGATGCTTTGGTTGTGTTTGGGGGTAATGATTGTTTGCATTTCAGCTTCGGAGGTCCTTGTTGCTTGGGCAGGTTAATGCTAAGAGCCTCCACATATGTGGGTTTTGTGTTGCTATGTGTGGGTTTTGTGGTGTGGGTTTTGAAGGACTATGTGTTGTTTGAGGTGTTGTGTCGGTGTTAACCTTCTCCTCTTGACTGTCTAGATACTTGCAATTGTAGGCTGTTTAGTGCCTACAACTATTTTCTCCTTATTACCAAGGAGAGGTGAGTGCTTGTAACAATTTAAGGCTTGCTAGTGCTTTTAGTGAGTTTTAGAGCAAGTGCTAGTCACAGGTATACAGATTTTAGTGCTACCGCTAATATAAACTAGCTAGTTCTGAGGGGAAATTCAAAGAGCAGACTTTCTGGCACCGGGAATAGTTTAACCTTATCCCCATGGTGCTGCGCAGTGCGCAAATGCAGACAAACGTGCGTATTTATGCCAGAAAGTTGAAAGGGATAGAAATCAGCCCAAAATGGCCAATAAAATTGCAATTTTAGAGCTGGAAACCACTCCTGTAGTGTTAGATAGACAGTACAATGCTTCCACTTCCATTGGTAAGCAGTGGGACCTCCCTCTACCACAGCAAGGTCTGGATAGCTCTGAACACTGAAACTAAAGTCCTGAAATCAGCAAAGCCTGGAAACTGGACTATTCCAGTTAGAAAAGGCAGTAAATTAGCAAACAAAATAGAATTGTTTTTAGTTAAATTAGGCTAAACAATGCAGTTATACAGCAAATAAGCACAGAAGGCTAATGCACTTGAGTGTATAGCCCAGACAGTAAACTCAAAACTTTACAAAATTAGAAATTTGAAAATTTAAACTTTAAATAAAGCAAGGCAAGTACACGACTGGAAAATGACTTACAGGCAGAAATATAATGAATTAAGTAGCTAGTCTACTTTTTAAGCTTTCTGAGAAATGCAAGGAATAATATTGCAGAAAGGAAACTGCCTACTGTGAGGATATCAGATATTGTTATCTGTGTTAGCATGACTGGCTGAAGTTTTGTAAATACTTGTAAATAATTGTAAATTACCTTGTGTTATATATGCCAACATGATGAGATATAATTTTGTAAATATGTTTATGTTTTTTGATTATTACTTTAATTTATGTAAGATGTTTAAATCTAAGTGTTTTTCTGGCTGACCAAATGTACATGTTTTTAAAAAGAATTCTGAATGTAGGTTATGCCAATCAGCTGACCTAGATGTGATGTCATTATTTTCAACAGCTGAAAGGAATACAATCTCCACAGCAGCTGTTTTGTTTACTTTTTAATGTCTGATATGAGAAAGTATAATTCTCATTAGAGCTTTCTATGACTTTTAAAACATTCTGCTATAAAAGCAGGTTCAGTTAAAGTAGTTGTTGTAGTTGTTCAATTGTTGTTCAGTTGTGAGTTATTGTTTTCCAGATCAGTAGTTATCACGCTGTTCAGCAGAAATAGCAGGAGTTGCTATTCCAGTTGCTGAGGACCAGACAACAGCCTGAAGAGTAGACATATATTCTTATTTTGCCTTGCAGAAATAAAAGTATCATTTTGTCTTGCTTAGTTAAGGGACAATTAATCATTAGACAGTTACAAAGCTATAGTTAGATAGAGTTTTTCTACAATCAGTGTGAAACCTACCCTACATTGTTATTTTCATAATTCCTGCGTGTGAAACTCTATGATTTATTGGAATCAGTTATTCAGTGTGTGTGTGTGTGTGTGTGTGTGTGTGTGTGTGTGTGTGTGTGTGTGTGTATATATATATATATATATATATATATATATATATATATTTCAAATAATTTTATTTATTAAATATTTTACTACCTTTTATTGTGGCTGGTTATTTAGAAATTATTTTTAATAACCTATGAGTGTTTATGCTCATTGTGATAACACCAGGGCCACTCTGAAAGCCTTACTGCTTGGATTACATGATACTCTTTATATCAATATTTATTTTACCCAATATAATAAAGCACTCCTTCAAGGGTATTGTGGTATTTGACTGGTGGCAGCCATTGCCTTATAATTTGAGAAAGAGGACATAGTAGGTAAATCTGTGGCAGTCTTTCCCAAGAGTGTTTGTATGTGTGAATATCAAATATTTAAGAGTGAGATGTCAATATCTAGAACTGGGACACGTTGCTCTGCAATGGTTAGTGTGAAGACTCATCTGGGGACCTGGAGTGAGGCATATAGTCCAGTCCCAGGTTTAGAGTCTGTTCCTAGTGGACTCTTATGGTAAATTGTGCATTTCTATCCTTGCTTTCAGTGATGCTCCCTTACCAGAGACAGTGGTGAGGACTGAGGTTCCTTAGTTACTGCCACAGGTTTAAGTGGGGTCATCACATTATTTGGTGCCAGTGGTGTGGAATTTTAGTTGAGCTTTAGTAGCCTGTGGGAAGTTGTCACTGAAGTGTTCAGTCTCAACAGCCACAAGCCAGACATATGGAGTTTAATTTCACAACACTTCAAATTATTTTTTTAGTCAGTTTAGTCAGGGACAGCAGGCAAAGGTGTCAGCAGAGGATTACACCAAGCTGACCAGGAACCAGTTGGCCAATATGTGCAAAGCCAAAGGACTGATGCATGTCATCCTGACTAAGGAAGCAATGCTCTCATCCTTAGTCGCAGCCACAGAGCAGACCAGTAGCTCGGAGAATATCCAGTATGGCATTGGGGATAAGCAGCCTTTCGAGACAAGACAGTTCACCTTTTCCTCTGAGGACTTAAAAATTCATTTTGAGTTAAGGAGAATTGAACTGGAAGCCAAGGAGAAGCAGCATCAGCATGAACTGGAAGCCAAGGAGAAGCAGCATCAGCATGAACTGGAAGCCAAGGAGAAGCAACATCAGCATGAACTGGAAGCCAAGGAGAAGCAGCATCAGCATGAACTGGAAGCCAAGGAGAAGCAGCATCAGCATGAACTGGAAGCCAAGGAGAAGCAGCATCAGCATGAACTGGAAGCCGAACGTTTGGAGACCGAGGAGAGACAGCATCAGTATGAACTGCAACATTTGGAGATGGAAACTGAAGAAAATGAGAGGCAGAAACATCATGAAAATGAATTTTTAACCCTTCGATAGGGTCATGGAGGTAATGGGGAAGGGAATGACTGAACCCTAGAAGCCATAAAGATTAGTAAACTTTTTCCTCAGTACAGGGAGGGGGATGAGTTTGATAGTTTTACTTATATATATTTGGGAGGGCATGTAAACAATAGAATGTTGACCAAGAGCTCTGGGTACAGTTCCTGACCCCCTTATTCAATGGTAGAGCTGCTAATGCAATTGCTACACTGCCTGATATTGACTGTTTGAATTATGATTGTGTAAAAATGTTTGCTTGGTTGCTTTAAATTAACTCCTGAAATGTGTAGAAAAAGTTTTGCAAACATAGAC